>NC_068413.1:7860209-8131863 GCF_023724105.1 Carassius gibelio | reverse complement strand
TGTAAAATTTAATTAAACCTCTTCTCATGGTTTTGATTTTTGGCTACATTTTATTTTAAGGTGTATTTAGTTATACAAGTACTGGGTAATATTTATTAGCTATATGTATTTACTATATGGTTAGGGTTAGGGTTACTTGCATGTAATTATGGATAATGAATTATTATAACAGTAAGTACATGTCATTTTTATGGTTATTTTAAGTATTAATGTGACTAACCTGCTTCTCCCCATCCGATGCTTTTCCTTCTTTTTGCTCATGCGCTCTTGACAACAGCAGACAATAAAGCAGACTGTCATGACAAGAATGACCACCCCACTCACAACAGACACCAGTAAAGCAATGCGAAGTCCCTGGTCATTTGGCCGAGGAATACCTAAACAAAACAGTGTTTATTTTCACAGAATTTGATGGCCAGTTACATATTCATAAAATCATATATTCACAAACATCCAATAGAAATGGACAAACTTTACATTGGAAACAATAATCAGGCATTTTTATAATATTTGGATAATAAGGATGATTTCTTTGAATAAACAGATGATTAAATGTCTGCCCTACTCTCACAGACTGGCAGGTTGCTGCTCCATCGAGGGACGCCTGCACGTAGGATGCATGTGATTTTCTCATGGCCAACCAGCTGGTAGCCCTCCTTACACCAGAACACAAGCATGGAGCCCACAGACACCCCTGTGCCGAGCTCCACGTAGTATGATCCCCGTCGTGGGGGAAGCACAGAAATACATACAAGTCCTGGAGGAACACATGGACACACATGTAGATAAATACAATCAGGCATTGAATATTTTATGATGTGTTAAACTGTGATTAAATAACACAATGACTCCTGACACAGCTTTTAAAATCCAATCAAATGCATCATCTGAGGAAACAATTGCTACTGTATCAGTTGCTTCCAGTTCCAACATTTTTTGCATATTATGTTAAAGATTTTTTTATTGCATGCATCTCACTGTCACAACTGCAGACATCTGTTTCCTTTTCTGTGAGACATCTCACGCATATTTGTATCCGGTGGTGAACCACAGCGAATTTTCATTGATGTGTACATACATATTTGTCTTCTATTTGCATAATGCTCTGAGATTAATGCTGCTTTGTATCTGTGCCTGCATGTCAGTGACTGTCTTCCCTGACTAGCTTCTTGCTCATCCAGGCTCACTGTCAAATCCCCCCAGTTCCTTCGAACTTTTGGAATAGCAACTGATTAAATAAAGATAAGGACCTTTATCAAATATTGATTATTCCACACAGTTCTCCTTTTATCAAGTACCTGTGAAAGTGCACTTAGGCTATCAGCTGACATGTCTGACTTATCTATCTATCTATCTATCTATCTATCTATCTATCTATCTATCTATCTATCTATCTATCTATCTATCTATCTATCTATCTATCTATCTATCTATCTATCTTTGTGCGGCATTCGGTAATGCAATATATCACGGTAATGAATATGCATGATGTTTTATAGTGGGCACTTCTAAATACTGTGAATAATTATACATTACAAATTATTCTGAATTTGGGATTCATTTTAAGAATACTTGTCCAATCAACTGGTAAAAATGCACAACACAGCTGTATGCTGCTAGAAAGAGTGTGCATTCTGATGTAAACAAGCAGCATGAGAAGCACATGGGGGAACACGTGAGAGACGCACTGAATGAAAGCACATTCACTCTCTGACAGCAGATGGCGCCAAACTGCAGAAAATGCCGTTACCCTGGAAACCCCATTAATAAAGCAGCTGCACTACTTTCTAAAATGTATTTAAATAGATTTAAACAGCCATTCAAATTTGTGGATTTGCTATGGTGTTCATCACAGTGCCCGATAGCTCAACACACTGCAATTTAAGAAAACACATGCAAATTGAAAAAACACCAGCAAATTAAATAAATATCTTCATCAATTTGACAACACAAGTGTTGCAAATTATCACAACACATGCATATAACGAAACGCGCTGCAAATCATCACAACACATGCATATAACGAAACGTGCTGCAAATCCATCACAACACATGCATATAACGAAACGTGCTGCAAATCCATCACAACACATGCATATAACGAAACACGCTGCAAATCCATCACAACACATGCATATAACGGAACACGCTGCAAATCCATCACAACACATGCATATAACGAAACGTGCTGCAAATCCATCACAACACATGCATATAACGGAACACGCTGCAAATCCATCACAACACATGCATATAACGAAACGCGCTGCAAAATCATCACAACACATGCATATAACGGAACACGCTGCAAATCCATCACAACACATGCATATAACGAAACGCGCTGCAAAATCATCACAACACATGCATATAACGGAACACGCTGCAAATCCATCACAACACATGCATATAACGAAACGCGCTGCAAAATCATCACAACACATGCATATAACGGAACACGCTGCAAATCCATCACAACACATGCATATAACGAAACGTGCTGCAAAATCATCACAACACATGCATATAACGGAACACGCTGCAAATCCATCACAACACATGCATATAACGAAAAGTGCTGCAAAATCATCACAACACATGCATATAACGAAACGTGCTGCAAATCCATCACAAAACATGCATATAACGAAACGTGCTGCAAATCCATCACAACACATGCATATAACGAAACGCGCTGCAAAATCATCACAACACATGCATATAACGGAACACGCTGCAAATCCATCACAACACATGCATATAACGAAACGTGCTGCAAAATCATCACAACACATGCATATAACGGAACACGCTGCAAATCCATCACAACACATGCATATAACGAAACGCGCTGCAAAATCATCACAACACATGCATATAACGGAACACGCTGCAAATCCATCACAACACATGCATATAACGAAACGTGCTGCAAAATCATCACAACACATGCATATAACGGAACACGCTGCAAATCCATCACAACACATGCATATAACGAAAAGTGCTGCAAAATCATCACAACACATGCATATAACGAAACGTGCTGCAAATCCATCACAAAACATGCATATAACGAAACGTGCTGCAAATCCATCACAACACATGCATATAACAGCGCATTTCGTTAAATGCAAGTGTTGTGAGGATTTGCAACACTTGTGTTGTCAAACTAATGAAGATGTTTTCTTCATTTTCTGGTGTTTTTTCGGTTTGCATGTGTTTTCTGAAGTTGCAGCGTATTGAGCTTTTTCGGCCACCGAATATTCATTTACATACTTAAAAAAAACAATTAATCTGGACTACAACATGCCCTAGATATTGTTTGAAGTGTTTTGATTAGTTATTGTTCGTTTGACATTTTACATTAGGGCTTCATTAGTTAACATTAGTTAATTCATTAGTTTATATAAACTCCCAATGAAAAATTCTTCTGAACATTCATCAATCTAGTCTTTCCAATATTTAATAACTAATTGTTAAAATCTAAAGTTGCAACTGTGTTATTTAATGAGCTAACATGAAGTAAGACTTGTTTTCTTTAACAAATGAATAACATCTGTAGCAAATGTAACTATTTCTCATTGTGAATGTTAATGCATTAATTAAGGTTAACTAATGAGGTCTTATATTGTAAAGCGATACCTGCTGGTCTTTATAGTTCTTTTGCACTTTAATCTGTGTAAAACCTTTAACTTTATATAGTTTTCTGTATTGCTTTATTGTATTTAAATATTCAGTTATTTGTTTTATAAGAAAAAAGTTATTAAACCTGTTATACTGTATTATGGATTATTATCATGATAATACCGTATACCATAATAAAATGCAACATAAAAAAAAAATTCTGTCTGTCTTTCTGTCTGTCTGTCTCTTTTTGTCTATCTGTCTGTCCGTCCGTCTGTCCATGTGTCACTGCAGTGTCTTCAGTTGTTTGCACCTGTGTTGTTGCTGCTGGGTGGATCTGTAGAGTCATTCAGAAGTTTTGGAGTGGTTGATTGTGCTTCAGTTGTTGCATCAGAAGTGGTCATGAGCAGAATGAAACTCACTGAGGCTGCTTGAATGTGGAGAAACCATGTTTTTTATTTGATTTTCATGCATATTAATAATCCATAGAATGTCAACATAAACATCACATTTTACCTGTATCACTGTTGCTGAAAAAATCTGTAGGTTCAGTCTGATGTTCTGGATTGATTGGTTGCTCATCAGTCGTTGAATCAAAGGTTGGCATGAGCAGATTGGGGCTCACGGAGGCTGCGTGAATATGAAGAAATCATATAATCAGTTCACACAAAACAAGATCTATCTATCTATCTATCTATCTATCTATCTATATCTATCTATCTATCTATCTATCTATCTATCTATCTATCTATCTATCTATCTATCTATCTATCTATCTATCTATCTATCTATCTATCTATCTATCTATCTATCTATCGTCATGTTCTCACCTGTGTTGTTGCTGGGTGGATCTGTAGGTTCAGTCGGATGCTCTGGATTGATTGGTTGTTCGTCAGTGCTTGGATCAGAGGTGGTCATGAGCAGATTGGGGATCACTGAGGCTGCGTGAGTGTGGGGAAACCACACAATCAGTCCACACACAACCCACATCACGGACCACGCTGATGTCATGATGAAAGTCCTCCAGGGGCCACGGGACAAGGATCAAAACAGCAGATTTTGTCCTGAGGTGATCACAATACCCCAAGTAGCATGCTCAACATTGCTGATTATAATCCATTCATAGTGCAACAAGAAGGAATCTTGCAAATAGCTCCTTTTCCTTGAGGTATCCAAGCTCATCCAAGCTTAGTACATCCAAGCTAATGCCCATAGCTCCTAGAAATGTCAGATTCTTCTCTGTTTCTCCTGCTGTATTAAGCGTGGGCTTCCCTGTGTATGTACACAGCATCTGCTCTGCCTGTCCGCTCACTGCTACTGTTATCCTACAGCATACAGTGAGGCAGTCAAGGCTCTTGCATAACATGAAGTGCACGTGTGTATGTAATTTTGTGCACTCTTAAATCCCTGATCTCATCTCTCCAGTAACTCGTGCACCCTCTCTCTCTCTCTCTCGCTCCCTCTTGGGACAGTCGAGGATGAATCAGGGCATGTGGCTGTGTGCATGTGAGCCTCTGTCCTATATCTGCAGAGAGAGGGGAAAACATCATATTATAAATTTATATAGTCAAATCAACATGCTGACTTATAATGCGTCACTATTTCTTGTGCACCCCAAAGCATAATAAACGTGTGTTTATCAACGTAGTATGTTGCAGCAGATGGTGTTTCTAGATGGCACGTGGACCTAACACCAGTATGAATTAATGAATTCTGTTCACTTGGATGAGCTCAGTGGGTTTCAATCTCAATGCAGAGAGCCTGTTAGACTGTGTGGGAGTGTAAGAAGGATGCTATTGGGAGGTTTCCTCACTGCACTGAAACCTTGGTAACAGTGTCAAGATTTATATACATCAGTATTTACTCTAACAAGTCCAGATATGATGCGTTCAGTGCCGGCACTTCTTCTTTTGTTTTGTTTGCCCATCTATGGTCTGTCTTCCTGTAGAATGCCTTATGAATGTTTGATGAATCACGGCGCAGTCACAGGATGGATGTGATCCCAGAAACACAATAAAATAACAACAGCTTTTTTCAGCTGCATTCAGTGAGTTTACATTTGAGATTTTTTGAGTATTGGAACACTGATTTGTTGTTAATGCAGTATGCTGTGTTCCTCACATGTTAGATGTCCTGATGCCACACTAGTCAATCAATGACTGGCGATGGATGTCAAAATAATTACTAAGCATCTGCCGTAGTAATCCTCTCAAGCTTTAAGATGCTTCCATGCATTAAAATGTTCGGTGAAAAGGATTCAAATCTTGTGAAGATGCTCTCAACCTTAAAGATGAATTTAATATGCACCCGCTCTATGCACTATATATATATATATATATATATATATATATATATATATATATATATATATATATATATATATATTGTCCATAGAGTGGGTGCATATTAAAATTATTATTATTTATTTATTTATTTTTAACGTAAAGTAGTCAGTTAGGTCAGTCAGTTGTGATGCTATGTGCCATGCACTGAATGGAAAGCATCTATTTATGAATATTAGCAGGGTAACAGTGGTGATATAAAAAAAAAAATAGCATAGATCCTGCCATATTTCCATTTATCCACAACTCATCTTCATATATAGTATTTGCATTCTCTGTATACGGTGCTATGGAGGTAGACTAAAATATGACATTTTCTGGGTCTATGCTAACTTGAGGTCTTTAAAAAATGACCTTTGTGAATCAAATCCATTATTATTATTATAATTATTTATTTTTTTATTATAATTTTTTTTAGTATCTCTGTTTCCACTGATAAACTACCTGCTCAACATTCTGTCAAGACTTAGGCTAATGCATATTTGTATAAATGCATTAATGCCACCTCTGAGCAGAGATATGAAGTATAAATTTGAAGCATATGAGAAGCGTAAATGTAGTAGTAGATATACAGTATAGTCATAAATATGGCGAATAAGGTAAAAAGTCACATGACTGAAACATAATACCTATGTATTTTAAACGTTTATTCAATATAAAAATACTTTTGAACAATATATTGTACTGAATGACTCGACAGCTTGATTGGAGGGAAAACGTAGCCTTTTTCTAATATATAATTTAAAAACAAATGTAGATGTGTTGTTAGATTTAAGATGAAGATAAAAATTGTATGATACTAGTGTTCTTGCTTGTGTCGCATTTTAGCCACGGACAAAAGACATTTCCCAGCAACCCGTGGGTAAGGAGGAAATACATTTCAACTTTCACTTTAGCTGCACACGCCCCTCACTAACCTACAGCGGCAACAGTTTGGAATTATTGATTGGAATGCGTTTATAGAGTCCAAAGAGCAAACAACGAATATTTTGGGCGACATTGGAGCGTAAGTTTTGCGTTATGAGTTTTAAAATTGCAGAAAAAATATCAACGCTTAAAATGTTGGAGAAAACAAAAAACAACAATCAAAACGCTGGTCAAAACATCTGCTTTCAGCTTCTAAATCGTGGCATGGTTTTCATAAATGCAATTACGTGCAACAGTTCTTAGTATTATGACGCCAACGTTGTGACAATTGTTTTGTGGATACGATATGGAATTTCGGCCATATTCTGTTTCAGTGCTGTCCTGGACGATTGTGTACATGGCCAGTGAATCCTGGTTGGAGTCTTCCCTGCGCCGTTCATCTAAACTTGGGCAGGAGGTGTTGGAAAAAGCAAAAAGACGGTCTGTAAGCTGCTCAAGACCAAGACCACGCGTGCTCGGCCACAATGAAAGGAACTCAGAGGTGTGTAGACTCAATTCGAATTGGTTTGATCACTAAATGAATAACGTCCATGACACAAATGCTTTAATTTGTCTTCCACCTGTGTTACAGAGAGACATTTTACATTCAAACTTAGACCATGCTTTTGCAAAAATAGTGGAGTACATGTCAGAAACTACCAGACAATGCAAGGTGAAAATGCTTTATTCATTTAATTTAACTGTGTTGAGATTTGAATGAGAAAAAAACAGCCTGTACTTCTTTAACAGAAGTTTTATGAGACTGTGCACCAGGCTCAGCCCAGTGAGCGAGAACACATCTGTCGCTACCATTCCCAGCAGATGTTGAGGACTGCAGACCAGAAACAGAATGCAAGTGGAGCCATCAAACAAGACGTAAGTACTGACCTTGACAAAATAAAATCATACTTTTTTGCCACTGTAGGGATTTTCACATTTGAAATTGATAATCATTTTAAACCCAGCATTTATCTAGCTTCACGTTTCACACTCCTCATAATTTACACGCTGTTAACAGTTAATCCTGGCTGGGTATTCGCATGCTGACATTTAACACTGTATATTCCTAAACCCTGTGTTAATATTCTTATTTGCATATTTGCAGTATCAGTGTCATTGTCATGTATTGGACGAATGCAGCATGCAACCTGTTTACATGAAGCCCTACATAGGCTGCTGCAACTTCAACCATAAAAACATTGTTAAAAAGTTGATTTTGAGCAGATAGGAACCATATTTACCCAGGAACAGATTTTATTCTATAAATCTACTTTTTAAAGTGGTTCATCTACATATTTTTTGAAGGGTTCATCAGAACCAGAGGATTTTCTTATTGAAGTGACTCCAGGCACCTATTCCATCACAGCAGCAATGCAGGACACGGAGCCACAGACGAAAACTGTCCGCATCAACGCTGGAGAAAGCATGAGCCTTACATTCAACCTCTGAACTGCACCTGTGTATTATATGGGTGAAATTCTGTGCCTTAATTGAGGACTTGCTCAAAATTTGCAACTAAAGCTAAATGCACTGACTTTGACTCTTCTTGGTATCCTTTTTTTTTATTATTCAGAAGTGTTACTGTTTAATACTCAGGAATCTTTATTCATTTTTTAATAGCAATCATGAATATATATTGAGCCATAGAAGCCATAATGAGATTCTGCAAGACAGAATATACATTTTTATTTTATTTTACTTTGTTTATTCTTTGAAGTTTTAATAAAGTTTTGCATGATTTTAACATAATAGTCTTTTGTATTTAATTAGTGCACCAACCATAGGATGTTTGATTTACAAACAAATACTATCTCTGAAAAAAAAAAAATACAAATCAGCAAAAGCTCACTGATGAAACTCATAACATAACAGTTCGCTTTTAGCTGATTGCTACAGCTAGAAGTGATGGCAATAACTTTTGTTCAGCTGATTCAAAATTTTCCCTCATATAAACTCCTCTTTTTGGTGAACAGGGAACCAGCTTAAATAAAGAGCTGTGATTGGTCGTCATAGAGTTATCTATAAAGCTCCCAGAATTCCCAGTGTCTCCAGGCCAAGAATGGCTGACATTTGTCGACCTGACTGATCTCCCTGAAATACCAAGAACACTCAGTAAGTCAGTACAAATTAAATCAATTTTCCTTATTTTGTAATATATTTTGTATTTTCTTACTTATTTCCCATATAGTTATTTAAGATTCTCATTTCATTATAGAGCAGTATTAACAACATAATTGTATTATTCATTGTAATATATTCAAATCCATTTCTGATACTAATATGTTCATGTTTAATAATTCCTGAATAATTATGTTCATAAAGAAATAAGCTATATTTTGTGTTGGATCAGTTACCTGTCTCATAAGTGCGCAGCAGGCACACCCACCTTAACGATTTAAATATATCGCTTATCCTGCCCCAAAAGACCGCAAACACTGCAGATAACACCTGAAGTAAAATTAATTTACACATGACATAACAATAATGCCAGTTTAGAACTTGATGAGCGATCCAGTCATATGTAGATCAGTGGTCAGGCACCAGCTGTTGAGTACGCGCTCAGACATTGCGGTGAAAATCAAAGTAAAAAAAACAAACGATATAAATAGTTCAGTTTCTTGCACATCAATGTAATGTCACAAGCCACAGGGTTTAATTTGGTTTTGTTTGTGTCTTTTCTTACATTATAAGATTGACAGACTGCAACGGTTTGAGTTAAAAAACTTGGTTTTTATTCTATTGAAGAAACAAAGTCACCTACATCTTGGATGCCCCAGGGATAAGCAGATAAATACCAAATTTTCATTTTTGGGTGAACTATCCCTTTAAGACCAAATGGTTCTAAACCATGTACTATGTACACTACTGTTCAAAAGTTTGTGTCTCTATGATTATAACTATTATAGATAAGGATTTTTGATGATTATGCTAAAATAAAGTAAAAACAGTAATATGGTGAAATAAGTAATAGTAATATGCTGTTTTCGGTGCTTAAAAACAATTCTATCTATATTGAAAACAGCTGCGTCGCTTAATATTTTAAAACTTTTTTTCAGGACTTTGATGAATAGAAAGTTAAAAAGAACAGCATTTATTTGAAATAGAAATATTTTGTAACATAAATGACTTTGCTGTAAATTGTAATAAATGGAACATATCTTTTCTGAATAAAAGTATTAATTACTTAAAAAAAAAAAATAATAATGACCCCAAACATTTTAACAGTAGTGTACATGCTAAAAAACTAAGTCAATTAAATTGTATTTTTCCATTTTGATGGCTATATTGTAAATATTTTGTCATTACCTGGTTGCTTGTGCTGTGGTTCGGCAGAACCCTTTTTCCAGTATCTCTAGGCTGGTATGATCGGCTCACCACTTCTGACCTTAAAGGCCTGTGTTTTCCAGCTGCAGTATCCTCCTCATTCTCATAGTCAGAGGCTGATGATGAGGATGATGATGAAAGCGCTTGTGTCTGTTGAGAGCTCTGTAGTTCTTTCTGTTGATGATAAACTTTCCTCTCCAGCTCATCTCTTCTTTGTTTATTCAGTAGTGGAGATGACATGAACACAGGCCAGCATCACCTCACTGAACAGTGGCATGGTGGAATGGAGGACAGACTGGGGTGGTCACATTGATGACATGGAAATTCCAAACAATTCATGGTGCTGCAGTGGGAAACCCTGGAGCAACATGGCCGGGATGAATAATGCCGGAGGTCTTTGATGATTTGTTCATAATGAGAGGCTGGAATCCATACTGCAAGCTGTTTGGGGACATGAATTGTCATCCCGTTCCAGAAGAGAACCTGGAGTCCCAAAAGACCTTCATCAACTGTAATGACACAACAGATCTGAGCCATTTCCCTAGATTTATAGAGTTATGCAAATCACTAATGTGCTGCTCAAAAGTATTGGTTCCAAATTTGTATATAAATCTTACTTTTAAGTGGATCTCTTAGCTCCATACCGGAAATGACCCTTCCAGGCACATATCGTCTCATGTCTGGCTCTCCTGGTTTGATACTGTGCCTGTGTGCACTGGCTAGACTAACCAAATCAGGCTGGCAAGTTGGCTGAACTGTGTCCATAAATGTAATTCCTTTAGGTCCAAACTTATCAAACTCCACCTTATAAAGATTTCCTCTGCACTAGATACAGACATAACATGTTTAAAATATTCAATATATTGTAATTATTTAAAAATTATCCTATACCTATCCAAGTCATTATATATTTCTTTAAGGAAATTAATAAATGTTTTCCCCCCGGAAAGGATACATTAAATGGATCAAATATGACAGTAAAGACATTAATGTTGCAAGGTTCATAATGTTACATGTATCACAGTTTCCACAAAAATTACTGCTTTCAACAATAATAATAACATTTGGTTTTTTTTAACCATTTCTGACTGATTTCTGAAGGATCATGTGACACTGAAGACTGGAATAATGGCTGCTGAAAATTCAGCTTTGCTATCACAGGAATAAATTATATTTTAATATATATTTATATTGCTGAAAATAAAAGACTTCTCATAGAAACGTAAAAAAAAAACTTATTCTATTGACTACTGGTGTTAATAATGATCTGAATATTTTCAGTACCTGATGTATGATTGTCCCCAGGTAGTTAAACCCATCTATCTCTCTCCTGGCTAACACACGGCAACCAGGAAAAAGCTCAGCACCTTGCATTACCCTTGCAGATACACATGATACTCTACTAAAAGGATTCGTAGAGGAACACCTGTAAATAAATAAATAAATATATTTTAATTTAATGTAATATATATATATATATATATATATATATATATATATATATATATATTACATTTACATTTATTCATTTAGCAGACGCTTTTATCCAAAAGCGACTTACAGATGAGCAATCAAAACAACAAAAAGAGTAATGATATATAAGTGCTATAACAAGTCTCAGTTAGGTTAACACAGTACACATAGCATGGGATTTTAACTAATATAATAAATAAAAAGAAAACAGATAGAATAAAAAAATAAAATAGAGCAAGCTAGTAAGAGGTCTTTACACACACACATACATATACAATTGCATAATAAATGAAAAGAAAATAGAATACAAAAAGATTAGAAAGGTAGTTAGATTTTTTAAAGAATAGAATTAGAATAGTGAATATATATATATATATATATATATATATATATATATATATATATATATATATATATTTCCCACAGTATAATTATTTATTTTATTTTATCTGTCTTTCACTCTTTCCGATTAAAAAATTAAAGAACATACCAGCTTGGTACAGAACAGACACAGCTTGTGCAGTTGCAGTATTGGACCTGATTGAAGTCCACTGAAGGCCATGGGGTCCTCTGAGTGTGATGGGTTTTGGAACAGGTCATCCGTTGAATGCAACAAACTGAGCTGTTTGACATTTAAAAACATTTTCTTTCAAAATAATAATAATCTGACTAACTAACAGAGGATAAACAGTTTATTTTACCTGGTCCACATTGCCAGCTGAGTTGAGCGTCATGACGTAACAGCTCCCTCTAGTGGTGGAAGTCATGCACTTCAAGAACTCTGATATGTCAGTGTTCACTGGAGTCTTGTCGGATATGTAAAATGTGTTCACAGGGCGTATCACCAGGGTTGAAAATGAAGCCAGACATTGTGGTGGGTTGTCCGGGAGACCACTGCTCACCAAATGGACTGACTGACAGGCAGGGTCAGAGAAAGCTAAGGCCAGTGCTGAGTGGAGGTCTCTGCCAGGACTTGTCTGTAATGTGTGGATCCAGCTCAAGGCTTCGACTACATCAGGAGTTCAGGGCATCATGTGAGACGACCATGGCGTAGACTAGTAAAATATAAATTGATTTTGAAATAAATAAATATACATATATTTTTTATTAAATAATTTAAACCTAGCCCTGCAATGGACTGGCAATCCATCCAGGATTTCCACGCAGTAAACAGTTTGAAAAATGGATGGATGTTTGGAAAACACTAGCCTTAGTATTCCTACTGAATTTGATATGAATTTGGGAAGTAATAAACACAATAAATTAAGACAAAAATAATTTATATTTTATTAATAAACCAAACAATAGCCTCATCAGTATTGAGACAATTATAGCCTGCATGGACAAATGCTACCTATTTTTTCAGAGTGATTTTACATTTGCGTTACCTTGTATGAAGAGCTGATAATGTTTAAAGAGTGAGTCTCTGAGTGAAGCTTTAGAAATCAAGGTTTGAATAATAAGATTCTTCACTTGTCTTAGAAAGCCATTCATTCCCACAGAGGAGTCCAAAACAAAGGTGACATTTCTGCCTTTGCCCAAGAACAAGGGAAGGACACTTTGGTTGCGAGACACCCGAGGACTTGATGACATTGTCAAGTCTGACAGAATAATCTGCAACACAATTGAATTTGCTCAGTTATAGTTGATTTAAAGACCAATCTGACTAGCTTCTGGTAACACAAATAGCTTTTTTTTCTTAATCTTTTTGATAAGCAAATGTAAGAATGGGAACACACACACACAAATATATATATATATATATATATACATATATCTCCATACCTCTCTAGAATCCTAGAACACACCTGAAAACTGCAGCAATTTTGTTCTGTAGTAAAGATCCACTGAACAATGATACCTGTTTCTACTGTTTACTGAGGTTACCATAGTGAGCCACTGACTAGCCTTAAACTATTAGTAAGTCATTGCACCCATCTAGTGGTGACAGAGAGCATTTGATGTGCACTTGGGAACAGGTTTTAAAAGGATAGTTCACCCAAAAATGAAAATTTGTCATACTTATTCACCCTCAAGAAATGTATTTATTTTGCTGAACACAAAAGAAGATATTTTGAATAATGTGGGTAACTCTGGTCAGACTATTTCTTTTCATACTATGGAAGTCAATGGGGACAAACAACTTTTTGGTTACACACATTCTTCAAAATATCTTCTTTTGTGTTCAGCAGAAGAAAGAAATTCATTCATGAATACAGAATTTTTAGGTGAACTATCCATTATATCATTCATTTTGTATGCATTTATTTATTTTTTCTGTGTAATAAAGCAGAAGGTATTTTATAGAACCAAACTATTTTAGTAACCATTGACTTGTTTTTATTTTATTTTATTTTTTTAACATTTTTCAAAATAGATTTATGTTTTGAAATGACTTAAAGGTGAGTAAATTATGGCAGAATTTTTTAAGTATACTTTTAATACATAATATACATGCAGATTTGCTACTAAAAACACAACTACATATATATGCATAATTTAAATCTCTGTGAAATATTGCATAGTAAATACATTTGTCTGAATGTTTGTTTGTGATTTTATTTAAATGTTTGTATTATTCACTCTAAAGTCACTAATTTTATTGAGGTTCTTGAATTGACTTTTACCTTCCATTTATAAATCAGCATTCTCACAGTAGGATTAATGTGGGTTCAAGAAGCAGCAGCAATGGTAAAAAGAAAGAGTGGAACTTTATTAATGAAGTTTAATGAGAAATGCCATTGAATGTCATCCTACACCAGAAATTGGCACCTGAACCTGTTTTCAGAACCTGAGTGCTTGAACATCCGTCCCGTGACATACGCTCAGTCCAAAAATAGATTAATGTGCTGTCATCTCCTTATCCACAGAAGCTGAAATGCGAAGAAGACACCGAGGTGAGAGAAGCTGATGAAAAATACATGATGTTTTGGGAAAAGAGCCCAACTTCAACAGAATAATAAAAAAAAAATCCTCTTTATACATATTGTATTGGAATGCACTCATATTTTATATAAAACTAAAAACTGAACTGTTGTCTTTCACTTTATATCTTCTATTTGTGCCAAGCTATACATATTGTTGCTGTGCAATAACCTTAATGCTTTATTGTTCAAACTGTTCTCAGAAATTGTCTTATTGAGCAACTTAAAAAATTAAGAAAATATATATTTGAATATGGAAATATTTTAATATATTTAATCATTGTATTTAATTGTATTTATTTTTGTACACATCCTCAAACATTACTGACTTTAATTTTTTTGCATAAACAGCTCATATTAAAATTATATATATATATATATGCACACACATATATATAAATAAGAAAGGAATTATAATTTATATTCTTATGAAATAAAATCTTCATCATTTTAAACAGTATTCCATATTCTCCCTCAGACAAACTGCACTGCATTGCCCATGCATCCTCACTCTAGCCATGACATAATGCAATTCAAGATGGCTACCAAACCTTCCGTGACACACTGTAAAAATGTGCTGTTATAAAAACAGTAAAACCACTGGTCACGTTATGACGTTCGAAGAAATGTACATAAAACCCGCCGGATCTGTCCGCCAAATGAATATGTCACGGGTAAACACTGCTGTGCAAGATTTGCTTATTCACGCTTGAACAATACACCCAACAGACCCGAATGGCGTCCCTAAGGTGCCCCTGAACATGAATTTCTGCCAGCACGAATTTGCCTGGACGGGCGTTCAGCCAATGAGAGCACGGCACTAGTCTTCTTTAGCCAATCACATAAGCGGATTAAGAATCAGTGGTAGATGTCTTCCGTTATTCAGGTTCTGGGGTTGTATTTTCTGCATAGCGTTTCCTGCCCTGGTGCATGGTGGTCGAACGAAGGGATTGTTGGAAAATTTTCGGAGGTTAGTATATAAATGTGTTTTTACCCAGTGTGCCTTATTTCCTCAGACGCCGGTTAGCCGGAGAGCGCGGCGATGGAAGTGCGGTGGAAGTCGATGGGGGACGAAGAACGAAATAAAATAGTGAAAATGCATCGGAAACGGTGTTTTATTTATTAAAGGCAGTTGGATGCAGCGTTGTAATCGGTTGCAACATTATAACGGTCCGATTGTGATTGTTGAGTTACCGCAGCAACGATTTCAGTGTGGGCTAACGGTCGTTCCTTTATGTTTAAACGCCTTTATAAAGGACAGCATTGCTTTCAAAGCAATGCTTTGCGTTAGTATCTTGTGATGGCATAGTTATATGAATCTCAAGGGCGACTATATTATGTAATCATTAGGAAGCGGTTAAAGTAAAACTAGCATTTTTGTAGCATATTTGCTAACATGTGAGAGTTAGCATGACAGATGTTCTGTCAAATAATAAAACGAAAGTCTTATGAGCAACTTTAGCCGGGCTTGACTTTCCATTCCTGTCTAAATATTTTGATACTCCTAGCGTTATTATTTACAAAGTAACGTTAGTTTCGTGACGTTCTGTTGAGCTAAAATGTAAATGAGTGATGAAATGCCAGTGTTAACGCAGAATTTTTATTTATTCGCATTTGCCGATTAATATAAAAGTATTATTTCACCATTTGAAAAATATAACTCTTTTTTGCAGAATGCTATACCATATATTATATGGCAAGCTTTTAAACATTTCATTTTTTAATTGTCTAATTTGTATTGCTAGTAGTTTTATAACATAATTATTTTTATAATTATTTTAAAATAATTTAACTAGAAAGAGTTGTTTTTAACTAAAACATTGACTCATCAGTATGTGTCAAGTAAAAAACACAATAATAATGAAATTGGAAATGATACCAGTAAAAATGAAAGAGAGACTAGTTATTACTGGAATTTATACATTAACTAAATAAATAGTTCCTAGAAATAGGATAGGTGCCTGTAACATTTGGACTAATACTAGCTGATGTCTGAATCACAGATTCACATTCACAACACAGTTACTATACAACAATAAAACGAATAAAGTATTTTAAGAAATGCACATTCAAATGACTTTATATAGGGTGCAACATCACCAAGTACAGTTCTAAACAGTAAAATGCTGTAGTAATAATAGTGTTAACATTAAAAAAATCAGGCCATACAGGAGGAGTACACAAGCACAAAACTATTAATAACTATAAAAAAAATACCCCCCCCCCCCCAATTGAACATTGTTAAAATACATTTAGGGAGATACAAGTAGTAAATGGACTGTATGACTTTTGTAAAACATCATTGTGAGTACTAAGCAAACCCCAATAAATCAAGGCCATTGGTTGCCTCTGGGTTTTAACAGTATATCTTTAATGGTTGTTGGTTGGTTTATACAGGCAGATCATGCTCTTAGCCCAGGTGAATCGGGACACCCAGGGCATGGAGTTTCAAAGTGTGGACGGGGACCCGCAGCAGGTCACGTTTTGCTTAACAGAGGCAGTAACAGTTGCAGGTGTGATGGAAGGGTATAAAATCTCAGCAATAGAATTATATATTGTGCATGGTGCAATGTA
This sequence comes from Carassius gibelio, assembly GCF_023724105.1. Classification (NCBI taxonomy): domain Eukaryota; kingdom Metazoa; phylum Chordata; class Actinopteri; order Cypriniformes; family Cyprinidae; genus Carassius; species Carassius gibelio. The sequence continues at coordinate 8,114,693 of NC_068413.1, read as the reverse complement.
GACTCATAATGGCCAAATGTTACTACACAGATGACAACATGGATGGTATAGACACGTTGAGCCTTCAGGCCGTGACTCTTGTGGATGGCTCCACAGCATACATCCAACATAGCCCTAAAGGTACTGTAACTACACACTTGGCATTACTTTTGGCATTAAGCTATTAATCAGGTTATGCTTGACTGACTGACTATTCCCATATGGAATATATGTAGAAAAAAATAAAAATACAAAAAAAATGTACACTTTTGAAGCTGTCCTGTATCCCATTAGCGTACAACAAACATTGTGTAGTTATGAAACCCTGCACAAATGTTCTTGCTTGGTTCACAGCATATAATAGTTTCTTTCACAGAAAACAAAATAATGGAAGGACAAGTGATTCAGTTGGAGGATGGATCTGCTGCTTATGTCCAGCACCTACCAATGTCTAGAACAGGTATTTCATACAAATTTTATGTAGCTCAATTGGTGGAGCATTGCGCTATGAAGCACAAGGTTGGGGGTTCGATTCCCCGGAAACATATGATAGGAAAAAATTGAGAGCCTGAATGCACTGTATGTCGCTTTGGATAAAAGCATCTGCTAAATGCATACATTTAATTTAAAGACCACACAACATTTACACTTATGCACATATTTCTGAGGAGGAGAAGGATTGAGATTAGAAGATGGGCAAGCTGTGCAACTGGAGGATGGAACAACCGCTTACATTCATGCTCCCAAAGGTCTGTCCCTATAAAACAATATTAATGTGTATTTTGTATCATACATACACAAATGTTGGATTGTTTATGATGAAACCAAATAAGTAAAACTCAATGTATTTAATCTTTTTAGAAACGTATGATCAGGGTGGTTTACAGGCTGTTCAGCTGGAGGATGGCACCACTGCATATATTCAACATATGCCTCAATCCAACACCATCTTAGCCATCCAGGCAGATGGTACCGTAGCAGACTTACAGACAGAGGGCACAATTGACGCTGAGACCATCAGTGTGCTTGAGCAATACTCTACACAGGTTGAGATTGTGTCATTTATTCTGTTTTTCTTATTTATTTTTGTGAGTTTATATGGTTTCCTTACCCATTTTATAATGGAAATAAATGTGCAATGGAATGCTAAGCCAATTTAGACTTGTGTATATACTTTGTGTACCTTATGTTAATTTTATCATATTACAGTTCATGTTAGTTTAGAGGAAGTGTTATCTGTGTGTATGCGCAGATGGAGGCCACAGAATGCAGTAGTGGGTTACTTGGTCGAGGGGACTCAGATGCTGTGCATATGCAGGTACTGTCTTTACTGATACTATTTTCTGCATTTTTCAATTAAGTAACTTATGATAGTGATGCTTTGAATGTTATTGAAGCAGTGAGCCACTTTTGTACACTTAGATCGTACTGCAGGGTCAAGACCGGTCATCTAGAACCCAGCATGTTGGGGAAAAGGCCTTCAGGTGTGAACACGAGGGCTGTGGAAAACTCTATACTACTGCTCACCATCTGAAGGTGAATTCATGCAAGACAGAAGATATACAATACACATATTTCAAAAAATGTTTTGTGTTCTGATGTGTATATTGTCTCTGTTGTAATTTATCCACTCCACTCATGTGGCTTTCTAAATATTTTTAGGTACACGAAAGATCGCATACTGGGGATAAGCCATACATTTGTGAACATATGGGTTGTGGCAAAAAGTTTGCAACAGGTAAAGAATTTCCCAAAAGCGGTTGTTTTTTTTAAATTACTTTTATGTTTTTTTTTTTGTACATGCATTATTTTTCTTTCTGCTGTCTTCAAGGGTATGGTCTCAAGAGTCATGTCCGAACACACACAGGAGAGAAACCGTATCGCTGTCAGGAGCTCAACTGTCTCAAGTCTTTCAAAACCTCTGGTGACTTACAAAAACACACAAGAACACATACAGGTGATTGGCATATTTAACCAGCCTGTAATAATGGTTTCATCTTGTTTATAAAATTAAGTGGTCTAAAAAATATATTTTTCACATTTTGGTCTGTTTTTAAATTTATGTAGCATAACTATTCCTTTCATAGGAGAGAAACCATTTAAATGTCCATTTGAAGGCTGTGGGAGATCTTTCACCACATCCAACATTCGTAAAGTCCACATCCGTACTCACACAGGCGAGAGGCCATACTACTGCTCTGAACCCAACTGTGGAAGGGCCTTTGCAAGTGCCACCAATTACAAAAACCACATGAGGATTCACACAGGTACCTGTTCTATCAGGTCAAACTGCTTCCAACATCTAATAAAGCTTACATTTTAAAGAAATCGGAAGCTTTGAGGTTGCAAGAATCCCCCACCCCCACACAAAAATAATGTATAATTTCATACCATAAGCTCAAAAGTATGTTTGTCTCATCATATTCAGGTGAGAAGCCTTACGTCTGCACTGTTCCTGGCTGTGACAAGCGCTTCACTGAGTACTCCAGCCTGTACAAGCACCATGTAGTTCATACTCCTTGCAAACCCTACAACTGTAATCACTGCGGAAAGACATATAAGCAGATTTCGACCTTAGCCATGCATAAACGCACAGCACACAATGACACCGAGCCCATAGAAGAAGAACAAGAAGCTTATTTTGAACCCCCAGCAGGTCTGTTTACTTAAATCTCCAGCTACAAACTATGACCATCTAATATTAACTAAAAATCTGAATTTTGAATTGGCGTCTTTTTCAGAGGCTATTGATGAGCCTGGGTTAATGTACACTCCAACAGTAGTGGAAGATGACTCTGGGTCTGAGCAGGTGTCGGGATCAGAAGTCATGGGACAACAGCATGTGGCTCTCATATCTCAGGATGGCACACAACAGGTCAGTGATGACTTAAATAAATTCCCACAAGTCCTATATTGATATTGATTATACAAGTCCTGTATTGTAATCTGTGGAAAGGTGGTTGATATGCAGTTATTTTCCAGGTAAATAATTGATGTCTTCCCCCTCTCAGGTTCTGTCTCAAGCAGATATGCAGGCTATGGGAGGCACAATTACCATGGTAACACAAGAAGGAACCACCATAACCATCCCGGCACATGAAGCGATGCTTTCCTCGGGAGGAGCACATTCTGTTACTATGGTATCTGCAGATGGCACAGAGGGACAGGTAAGTGTTGTTACTTTAAGGAAAAGTCCACCAAAAAATTCTAATTCTGTTATTTTCACATCCTCATGTTGTACCAAACCTGTATGAATTTCTTCCTTTTATGGAACACATAAAAAAATATGTATATATTTTGAAGAATGCTGGCAATAAATTACCATTGCAGAATTCCATTGCATTTTTGTCCATTATATGGATGCCAGTGGGACCCCAAACTGTTACAAACATTCATAAAAAAAAAAACTTTCTTCTTCCACAAAATAAATAACTGCATACAGGTTTATAATGACATGAGGATGAGTAAAAGTTAACAATTTTATTGTTTGGGTGGACTGTCCCTTTAAATAGCTTGTATGCTATTGAGGGACTCTGTTATTTTACTAAATAAATACAAGTTGAGGTTATTGTGTAAACTTTTATTTTCATTTTAGGTGGCTATTGCGTACCAGACAGAAGAGGGGGAGCTTGTCCAAGATCAGGAACAGCATGTGGTTTCCACAAGCCCACACCCAGTCACGCTGCTGGCTACTTCTAACGGCACACACATAGCTGTGCAGGTATACAATATATACACACCACACACATTGTGGAATCTTCCTTTCAAAGTCACATTAACATGCTCAGTTAGGAACTTAAATAATGTGTTTACTTTGCCTGACGGTACATAATAAAACCTGCAGTTAATGCCATAAACTTTTAAGACCCTTTTAAGGTAGAAACATGCAGTTTTTGTCAAAAGACTTGACTGTTTGTTGTGGGGCTGCAACCTTCTTTCATTAGGTGTGTGTTTTTTGGATGCAAGTTATTGTTTTTTTCGTTTAGTGGTTGTTTAGGTCTAACGGTTAGAAACTTTTTAAAATTAAATGCACTATGAATTTCACCATGATATAAATTATATTAAAATTAGCCAGATCAAATGTATTTGTTACACTAATGGCATTCATAAAAAAATAAAAAAATAAATTCTGATTACTTAAGGGCATGAATGTGATTTACAGTTTTGTGGATCACTGAGAGAAAATGAGTGCAAACTGTAAACTTAATTTAAAGTACACAAAATCAGTCACCAGTTTTATGATTTTAAAATCTAAAATTGTGACTTCTAAATAAAACTAATTAATTAAGCATTGATTTCCGCTCTTAGTGTAATAATAACTGAGATCAGTAGCAGGTAATGATCTAATAATTATCATAAGTGATTGTATCACTTGTCTTTTTTGCACTAATGGAACTAATTGAGCAAACTGGTCTAGCCCAATCAACCTTGCATTGATCTTTACACAATGTGCTATTCAGTTCTGATTAATGAGCCCTCATTTCCAAAAAAGGGTAAGTGTATTGTTCTTTTAGAGGAGTGTGACCCCTGTTTGTGAGCAAGATTGACAATTTTGAAATAATTTGTTGTATTCCGTCTGTAAAAAAAAAAATACATATATTAGACAAGTTTTATTAAATTTCCCCCCCTTTTCCCCTCTTAGCTCAGTGATCAGCCCTCTCTTGAAGAAGCCATCAGAATAGCATCAAGAATACAGCAAGGAGAAACCCCAGGCATGGACGATTAACTCGCATTGTAACTTTAGTTCACTGTGAACTAAACGTCCCAAGGGTGGGTGAATCTGTGTGTGTGTGTGTGTGTGTGTGTGTAAGTCTGGGTATTGAAAATCTGTCAAGCAAGCATCATAGTTTTTCATAATGCTGACATCATGATTGCTATATACTAAGAAGATATTTTTGTGTTGATATGTACATACTATTTTAAAAGTAGAGTTTTCTGTATATATTTGATTATGCTATTTTTTGCAAGCTGTTAAGAAAAGGTCTACAATTGTGATTAAAAAAAATTATAATAATTTCATTGTATTGTATTCTTTGACTTAATATCACCCAGTGCAGAGTGCGGTTTACAGATTTAATTCTTTCAGTTTTTTTGCACAACAATCATAAACAAAAAAAAAAAAAACCTAGTAGCATTCATTTTATATTCACAATGTAAATTCTAGGGACTTTCCAAACGTGATGGGGTTTATGTACAATACACTAAGAGTCTGGAAAGCCCCATTAATATGTTGATGTAAAAAAAATTTTTTTTTGAATAATTTAAACTAAAACATATATGTGGCTAATTTACACCACCATGAAAAAACTTATAAAATGATTAATCTCATCAAATATAATACCGTGTTATTATTGTAATGTGCCCATGTATTATTATTGTAATGTGTCCCTGTGTCACCATGAACAGATTACAATGTAGAATGTGAAAAGCTATCTTCACTGAAGCATTTCACTGATGAAGTGCAAGATCAAACAAGACCATTCCGTCGTAGATGAAAGAAAGCATTCGCGCCAAATTCAGGTCACAAGTCCTGAGCATTTAGGGGGAGGGGCTTGCTGACGTAGCACCTACAGAACCTCCTATCTTTTAAACTTTGGAAGCCGACGCTCATTGGTACAAACCACGTCACATGACCAACGGTCGCGGGAAGACTTTGACCACGCTTGTTGGTGGGAGGAGTAGCTCGCCATTCAAACTAGTTTTGTAAACATTATTGTCTAAAACGACACGATTTTGGATGCTTTGACATATTTTGAGCGTTTTACCTTAATTCGGCGTTTTGTAGATCGCGGAATTGCTATCAGGATTTATTTTTAAGTTTTTAGTTCTTCAGATATCAGTTGGAAGTTTGTGGAGCAGCCATTTTTTCACCCGATACGTCGCCGTGGACGCTGGTTAATACGACAACAACGTCGTTATCAGTTTTTATGCGACTAAACTGAGTTTGTACGGACTTGTCACGGAGATATCGGTCAGCGAGAGAAGATACTTTCCTCGGATAATCGTACGTTAACGTTAGCAGACAAGTTGGGAATCACACAACCGTTTTTTCTGGACTCTTCATCAGCGCTGCGGTTGTCGCACTGCACGGCCAGTATTAGATATGTTTATCTAAACTAACGTAACATAATCTCTGCCTGATTTGCCAGCCACTTGGGCTGGTTTTTTTTATAGTTTTAAAGTACTTGTTTTTTATTAAGTTATTATTATTTTATTTTTTTTACAAAAACTGATCTTTTTGCTGGAAAGATGAGTTTCGTTACACGGAGGCACGGCAAGTCTCCAAATCTTAAACCCGTTCGCCAAAAGTTGCAGTTTTCGGTCAGTGACGGTGAAGAAGACAGCATTGAAGAAGCGAACAACAGCACCGGAGCCGAGTCGGGCTTCACGGAGCTGGACTCGCCGGTGTCCGTGCGGCGCAGCGGCGATAAGAGGCCGGCGGACCCGGGCAGCAGCAGCCCACTCAGCCGAACCAGAGACGACGACGAGTCCTGGGACGAGGATGGATTCGGCTCACCGTCTCGGGTCAAACCAGCCTTTTACATGAAAAGCTCGCCATCGCCAAGGAAAAGTCCACAGGCTTACGACAGTTCACCTGAGAGGAGTTACATTCATGATGACATGGAGGGGTCCAGCTCTCCTGTCCCGGACTGTCCCGATACACCACCCCATAAAACTTTCAGAAAACTCCGGCTATTTGATACCCCTCATACCCCGAAGGTTTGTAGTCACTGATATACAAAAACCGAAATGTGCAAACATTAAACAAGTATTTTAACATTTAAACAAGTATTTTTTTTCTGTTAACGCAGAAAATTGGCTTCTGTTCTACTTGGATACAAAATAAGATAAAATTATTTTTTTCTGTTTGTTTATAAGTGATGTGTGAGTTTGTATATATTATTATTATTATTTATTTTTTCAAAAAATAACTGAAGTAGTTGTGATTTGAAAATCAGCTCTGAGCCTCTACTGGATGTTCACCTAGAGTGACCCAGATATTGGACTAACTGCAAAGTTATGTAACAACAGTGAATCAGTCTATTTATCCCAGCACTTCATTACATCATCTGAAATGTGTAATGTTCTGCCTTTCCTCGTTTTTTTTGTGTACTGACTTGAGTCCGGTCCATCTGCTTTGATATTGACTTTAAGAAAGCGTTTTAAATGCTGTATAAAATGAGTATTAATTATGCATATTATTGTATCTAACGTGCAGAGCTTATTGTCGAGGGCCAGGACGATGGCATCGACGAACCGGAGAGTCGCCCTTTTTAAGAATGTTGATTCAACAAGCAAAGCCTGTCTGGACGGAAGACGAAACCAGACACCTCTAGTAAACATCAACCCCTTCACCCCGGACTCCATTCTGGTGCAATCATCGACACTACAACGAAACAACAGGAAACGAGCACACTGGAACGAGTATGTTGACCACAATGTATAACGTTACATGTTTTCCCCCCCGTGCTTTTTGCATTTTAAACAAGTTAACCTCTAGTTTATTGAGTGCTGTGAAGTAGTTTTAGTAGAATAAAACAGTTTGGCCATATTGGACAGCTGTGAGACAGTTTTGCAGGACCGTTTGTTAAACCCGTTTACTAATTATGTTCCAAGACAAAAAGTTGGCGAAGAACCAGTTCCTCGTGTTCGCTCATTCACCGCGCCATGTGCTTAGTCAGGACTCTCTCCTGCCCCCTAGAGTTTGATGTCTCTGTTTACTAATAGTGTCCCTTTTTTTTCTTTCTTTAGCTCATGTGGAGAAGACATGGATGCAAGTGATCCTGAGATGGATGATGAGCTCATTCCACCCTCAAAGGTAAAATTGAATTAACTTTTTATTATTGACTAGCTTTTATCTAATTAACACTCACAATTAAGAGAACCTTTTGATATCAGACTTTGGATGTTCTAGGGGTGCTCCGATCACGATCGGCCGATCGTTAATGCGCATCTCGTCAGTAAAGCCGGTTCTCTAATCAGCGGTTAATTCCATCAGGTGCGTGATTTCACATAGAGCAGCTGTTACTACACAGAGCCATTGTTGATAGAGAAGATGCGCAAATCCACTTCATTTTCAGCGTTTTTTGGCGCATCTTCTCAGTTAACAACGGCTCTGTGTAGTAACAGCTGCTCTATGTGAAATCACGCACCTGATGGAATTTAACGCTGATTAGAGAACCGGCTTTACTGACGAGATACGCATTAACGATCGGCCGATCGTGATCGGAGCACCCCTAGGATGTTCTGTATGTCAAAGATTCTGTTACTTGATGTTAAGGCAGTTACAGGCAGGGTTTTAAGCTTTGTAACATTTATGGAATTAATTTTGGTGCATTCCTACTTGGCCTTCTAGTTAAGAACTGCTTTTTTTTGTGTCTAATTTAAAACTGATATTTTCCACAGAGGATCACAATGATGGAGAATAACATGATGTCCAGATATGCGTCTGAGTTTCATGAGCTGGAGAAGATTGGCTCTGGAGAATTTGGTTCTGTTTTTAAATGTGTCAAGAGGTTGGATGGCTGTATTTACGCTATCAAACGTTCCAAAAAGCCCCTGGCAGGCTCTGTGGATGAGTAAGTGAAAATATATATATATATTTTTTAAATGCTGTCATATACTCCGTTACACCAGCTATTGAATATAAATTCTTATTGCTTTTTATTTATTCCTATGAATTCTCCCCCAATAGGCAAAATGCACTTCGTGAGGTATATGCACATGCAGTTCTTGGACAGCACCCCCACGTTGTAAGGTATTATTCTGCTTGGGCAGAAGATGACCACATGCTGATCCAGAATGAGTACTGCAATGGAGGAACCCTGTCTGATGTTATTGCTGAGAACAATAGACGCATACACTTCCTTTCTGAGATGGAGTTGAAGGATCTGCTGTTGCAAGTCTCTCGTGGACTCAAGTACATTCACTCTACAGCACTTGTTCACATGGATATCAAGCCAAGTATGTACATGCTCATTACACACATTCTATTTTTTTTAAAACGTGTTTTAGAGTTTTAAAGTTGTAACTTGTATATTGATAATAATTTCTTTTTCAGGCAATATTTTCATTTCACGGAAACCTGTTGCTAGTGTAGAGGAATTTGAAGATGAAGAAGATGGTCCCACCACAAGTGTGGTGTACAAAATAGGTAAGACACTAAAACTACGTACCCAGATGATTGTAACGGTAACATGTTTTATCCAGATGTGGCTTTATGAAGTGGATGAGATTGACAGTAATTTCTATATCAGGTGATCTAGGTCATGTTACAACAGTTACCAATCCACAAGTTGAAGAAGGTGACAGCAGATACCTGGCAAATGAAGTTCTTCAAGAGGTATATATTATTATTTATTCTTGGTCTTATAGAAATTCCTAGCAGGTCACAATGTAGTGCCAAATACTGATTTTGTTGTTTTTGCCTACAGGACTACAGTAACCTGAAAAAGGCAGACATATTTGCCCTTGCTCTGACTGTAATCAGTGCCTCTGGAACAGAGCCCCTTCCTACCAATGGAGAAAAATGGCATAAAATCCGGCAGGGCATCCTGCCCCATATCCCACAAGTGCTTTCGCAGGAATTTTTAAGCTTGTTAAAGGTAAGGTTTCTATTACAAATGAATCTTCTTAACTTCTCACTAGTGCTTTCTATTTGTGACAAATCTACATTGAATGGTGTCTTGATTTAAATGTGGATTTATCTTCCTGACAGCTTATGATCCATCCTGACCCAACACGGCGACCTTCAACCTCTGACCTCATCAGACATCCTGTTCTTCTGACTGCTTCCAGAATGAGTGCTGATCAGCTCCGTGTAGAGCTCAACGCTGAGAAATTCAAGAACGCACTTCTGCAGAAGTATGATATATTCTTCCATTTCTAGGGGCAGATTTCAGGCTAGTTTTAGAAGTATTGTTTTGAACTGAAATAATTCTGGTTCTCGTCTCTCAGGGAGCTAAAGAAAGCTCAGATGGCAAAGGCTGCAGCAGAAGAGAGGGTTCTGTCCACAGACCGTGTTCTTACACGTTCCACAGTCCAGTCCAGCTCCAGAGCTTCTCGACTCATCGGGAAAAAGATGAACCGTTCTGTTAGTCTCACCATTTATTGAACCCCAGAAAAAGGAGATGACCAGTCCTAAGTGGGAACTACAACGGTGCTTCTATAAGACTTGGGCCCCTACAGACAGCTTTGTTTGTAGCCAGAAGGATGACACAGACTGTTGTGTGACTTGTAGTGTTTGTACTATTTGTTACAAGTACCACAGTCTTTACTGAAGCTTGGATCCTTCTGCATTGCATAGGCACTAGCATCTGAGTACATAATGCAGATCTGCCTTACCATTTAGGTGTGCCTTTTCAAAATGCTTTGATAGAATTGCCTAAAGATGGACACATTTTTAGTATAGTTCTGTCTTCCTAATCTTTGATTTAAGTTCCATAGGTAAGGGTCAGAATGGTCTGCCTGCACTTGCTTTCTCAGAGGTGCAGTGTTGCTCTTTACCAAATGAGGGATGTGTGCCCCTATTGAGCCCTGATATGTGAATGTACCAGATCAAAGATTTGTGCACCTTACTGCCTGTGAAAATACCTGTTGGGCCACAGAAGTTGGGGTTTGAGTTAGATTGCCATTAAAACGAGCACTTTGGATGCAATGGTGAGCTTGCCCCAGAAAGCCTGCTGCTATTCATGTTTGTCTGTATCCAGTTAGGGTTGGAAGATTTTTTACTTTTAAATCATTTTATCCATCCAAAAAAAGTAATATTACATAATATCATCAAGTTCCAGTAACCATTTTTTTTTGGCAGGTTTTACATCCAGACATTTTTTTTTTTTGCTCTTATCTTGTCAAATCTTGAATTTAACCATGCTTAAGAGATGATTTAAATGTACATATGCCTTTCAAATCTCCAACCCTGTTTGTAGCATTAAAACAATCTTTGTCCAGTTCATCTGTTGTCCTTAGTTAATAATGTATAATTCTGACTTTTGTGTTACTTCAACTACATTGATAGGGTACTGTTTAGATTCTTCGGTCTGTTAATCCTAAACTTCATTTTGTCTGTAAATACGTTCATTTTAATAAACAGTTTTCACCTGGACGCGCCTGGTTTGTTTTATATGAACTTAAATAGTATAACTTTTTTTTTTCGCTCAGTAGTTTGGGGTACAGTCCACTAAAGCGCTAAAACAGGTTACTGTTTCTGTGGTTAACCTCCGGCGAACACAACTTCCAGTCTTTAGGGACTAATTTTGACTTCATGCGGTTATTGAAACCTTTGAAAACACAAATGATCACGAATATTGTGTCAAATATTTTCGTTGTGGGAGGTTATTATTTCTCAGTCTAATAAATGCTTGATGTCATAGATTCCAACCAAGTCCTTCAGCAGCACGCGCTCATCGCTGAGTGGTGCTCGAGCCGCGAGTTCTGTAGTTCTGGTTCTAAGGTCATGTGACCGCTCTTTTGTAAAACCTCATGAGAAAACAGTTCACATCAAGTGCGACGCTAGTCAGTAGCCCAGAGACACTGCCTCTGAAAATGGGACTAAGGGACGAGCTCCTCAAGGCAATATGGCATGCGTTCACAGCCCTGGATGTGGATAAAAGTGGGAAAGTTTCTAAGTCACAGCTGAAGGTTTGTTTTTGCCACCGAATTAACGTTTTTGTTGGGGCACTGGAGTGTAAACGCTGTTTCTATGGCTCAGTGCAGGAAATTCTTACAGTTTAAGGACGTGTGAATCAAAGTAGCCGCACTGAATGTAATTAATGTAGGAATATTTCAAGTGACTTTTTTTTTTTTTTTTAGCATTTCAAACTAGTTTGGAAAGTTCAAAACTGCTTCTGATGTCTTATTATAGTGTGTTACGGATGAGGTGTTAGATAATATATAACGGGACACCTTTAGTTATTTTCTAATCCTTCCCAAATCGTTGAATTTGTTTAAAATGTGTCTTTAAATACATTAAGATGAAATGAAGGTGTTTTGGTTTGCAAATTAAATTTGAGTGCTTTGATGAATTCTGCTTAAAATAACAATTTCTACTTCTTTAAGCACTGATTTAGATCATTATTCAATTTGAATTGACATTAATTAATTATTATTAGATATGTTTTGGTGTTAAACTCAGTGATGTCTTTCAGGTGCTTTCCCATAACCTGTGCACAGTGATGAAGATCCCTCATGATCCTGTATCTCTAGAGGAGCACTTTAGAGATGATGATGAGGGTCCTGTTTCCAATCAGGGATACATGCCTTACCTGAACAGGTTCATTCTGGACAAGGTGAGCACTTTTGCCATCGTTCAAATAGGACTTTTCAGTTGTCAGGGATTTGAGGATTGTGCGTCCTTTGTGTTGGGAGTCGGGACAATATATTTGAAGTATTACTTAATATTTATAATAATATTTATCTGTATAAAATGTATGTAGACTGCACTGACAGGGTGAAAATATGTTTTTTGATGGCCATTCTTATTATAAACCGCTTGTGGTTTTACATGCTGAGCTTTGCACTTTTTCATAAATGCTGTAATTCTTTTATGGATGTTCATTTTCTCATGTGAAAGTTTGTCATCCTCATGACTAACCCCAATTTGACTAAAACAACTGATGCAATTACTGCAGATCTATTGAAAGTAAATGTTGGATAACATAATGAAAAACTTCCAGGCATGAGAATTAGTTTCTTTTTGAAAGTAACATGGAAGAATTGCTTCCCTTGTAATTTCTCGTTTTCTTGCGCAAAAAGGAAACAGAAGGAGGGAAGAGATTTCACAATGCACCACAAAGCATGTAGTTCTTGTGTATAGGAAAAATAATTTGAAAGGTATTGTAGGCGATGTTGAATTCTGGTGCTTAAAATTCCTACAGTGGAAAGGCAAATTATACTCTTTGCCTATTTTATAATTATCTGAGGTCTTGTATTTAACATGTAAACTTGTATAGTTGTATGAGTGACCAAACACACACTCCACCCTGCTGCAAAGAGACCCGCCTTTCCCCTTTCTTTGCCTTTCACTTTTGACTCTCAGCCAAACAATTTAACTTGGGGTCGGTGGGAAAAAAAAAAGTTACAGTGCTTAACTTGGTTTTGCACTTATACATTCACACACATTCTAGTCATTGGCTTCTGTCTGAGACGATACACTAACAGCTTAGTCACACATCTTACTTCTCGTTTTATGATGATGTATGATTGTGATTTTTCGGTAAATTATGCCCCACTTCTTTCTCGCCCTTTCAGCTCTCTTGATTCCAGGAATGCATTGTCTGTAAAGTGCTCTGATGTCAAATGAAGAACAAAAGACGTAGACCCACTCCACAAACACAAGACCAAAATAGAGTGATGCTATCAAAACGGGCTAGTGCATTGTGACCCACTTCTTTTAATACATGTGGTTATGTTCAATTATGACATGCTGTGAGCACAGTATGATCAGGTTGAAAACGTGCTTGTTTCTCAGCTAGGTTTTACGTGAGACGATAGTTAGTAATAACATGTTTTATTTATATATGTATATTTATTAATAAAATTGTTTTAATCAGCAATGATGCAGTAATTTGATTTGGAAAAAGTGCATTTTGTTACAAAAAAATTATATTTTAGACAAATGCTTATGTATATATATATATATATATATATATATATATATATATATATATATACTGGAATAAATGACATTTTAAAATATATTAAAGTAGACCGCAGTCATTTTAAACAGCTTTCATGTTACTTTTTTGATCAAATAAATGCAGCGTTTATAGGCATAAGGGACTTTTTTCAAAGACATTAAGACTTTGAACAGTAGTGTACATTATTTAATATTTGTCAGAGTGGCACAACTATCTAGAATGCTTCATTCTTATTGGTCAGTCACAACATTTTACAGTTAAATAGGTTTGAATAATGACAACTAATGTGTATAATTAACCATTGTCCCAAGCAATTAATTTCCCGAATGTCCTAGTTTATTCAGCAGTGTCGTTCTCCTTGCATAATAAACTACTCAAATCAGCATTTATTTATTTTCCAAGTATCTGTGAAAAGTAGGATTATGGACAACTTCATAATTTTCTTCTTTGTTACATAATAGTTGACTTTGTGTGACTTCTAGTTCACAATATTCAGTTTCATTTGATTATACATGTAGGTCCTCTATAGCTTGAACTGCTTGCATTGACTACCTATCAGAGTCCATGATGTCTTGCTCATCCCAAACACTTCCTTCCATAAAGCATAAGAATCCCTCACCCTTACGGCCTCTTACAGTCAGAGAAACCATAAAGCAGTTATTCACAGGCATGATAAAGTCTATTTATGAATGTGATGGAGCCTGAGCTCCACTGAATACAAATGAACAGCTTCATCTGGAGAAGAACAGAGGCTCCACTGGCCACTCAGGTCTCCACAAGGCCCCTATTGTGAGCCTCCCAGAGAAAGCCGGGGCACGATGGGAGGTGCGTGTGTGAGCGAGGGATGAAATCTGGCACATTTACTTGTAAAGAGGAGCTGCCATTTCAAAACAAACATACTTGTACCACTGCAACCGAGATGACGCTTGAGTTGGTGGAATACAGTGACTGTTTCATGAGAGTTGTCTGCTTTCTTTTGTTGCAGACATTAGTCCTGCAGATGGAGGAATATAAATAGTGCTGGGCACAGTTCATTTGAGCAGTTCAGCTTCTTCTTGTGGTTTGGTTTTAAAGTACGAGTTCATAGCAGTGAACTCTATTTATGCCAGCCATATGTTTCAGATGTCATTTGCAGCAACAGATGAAAGTTACATGTTTTAAATGCTTATGTCTGTATAAAATATGTGGAATTCGGTTAAATTGATTTGAAATGTGATTATAATTTTTTTCATGGAGATGAAAACTTTCAAATAACATCTGAAAATCAAACATGCAACATGACAACATTTTCAAACAAGTCAGTAATATTTTAGAGGCATTAATTGCTTTGGATTCATATTAAATAATGATGGTAGTTTGTGTTAGAGTAGACTAGCTTCTATTAGCTTTTGACTTATTGTGTCGAAACACACATTTAGTACTTTATCATTTGAATTTTGCCATTTGAAGACATAATTAAGTTTGGGTTAAGCTTACTTTGCTAAAATGTTTTGCAGTTTTCCCAACGGAATGTTCAGGACTAGTCAGATGGGCTCTAGATGCAAAACTGTGCCCAGAATGCTCCAAAAGTATCCATGGGAACTCTAGTTAAGTACTGGGGGGAAAACATGTCTTATTTGCAGTGTTGTGTGTGCCTTGAATAGGTTTCAGGCCTTCTTTGCACTTGTAAACCAGAATCAGGACATTTTGTTCATTTTGATCTGTATATCAGATTTAATTAGCGTTGAGCCTTTCTAACAGTTAATTATTTTTTCCTTTTGATGTTTGGCATCTCCCCATTGTTTTTGCATTTTTCCATGATCCATTTGGTCTCAAGAGGACTTTCTATTTTTTTTTTTTTCTGCAGGTCCAGGATAACTTTGACCGAATAGATTTTAACAGGATGTGCTGGACTCTATGTGCCAGAAAAAACCTCAACAGAAACCACCTGCTTATCTCAGATGACGATGCATTTAAGATTTGGTGCATTTTCAACTTCCTCTCTGAGGATAGATATCCACTAGTCATGGTCTCAGAGGAGGTGAGGATAACTGCATTTTTGTAAAAAAAAAAAAAAAAAATTCCAAAAAGGAAAAGGACGCTTGGTAGAAACATTCGCAAAGTGATCCAAACCTACATGCAACTATTCAGTAGATGCATAGATTCGTTTTGATCATTTTCTGTGATTGCTAGATAAAGATTTTTCTAAATGTAATTATGGAATTGGACACAATAGCAGTTCACTTCTGACAACATATTTTAGAGCAAACAACAGGTATTCAAGAAAACATTTTATTCATAACACATTCATAATTCCTCTATATTTCCATACATTTTTGGAAGTCCTGAAGAAAAGAGAACAACCTTTTTCAGACCTCTTTTCATGATTAATAGTGTAGTTCCTATTTCTAATCTCCCATGATATATTTATGTAAACAAGAGTTTTTTCATTCTTTGCTACTTCTGTTTTAAAAACTTCTGTTTGACTCTTCCATTCTGGCTTATGATTGTGATCAGTTTTTAAAACGGAAGTTGTCAGCTTGCTTGTATTATATGTGACTGCAATATCTTTTTGTTTAATAAAGAGGAAACTATCAGGATTATTATACTTAGTCTTAATTAATCAAAGCAATCCTTCAGTAATTATGTGTTTTTCTGAATATGCTGTCTATGCTGTTGCACAGGAATAACTAGCATCTTAAAAAATTTTTAGTGCCATGAAAATACATGCAGTTTTCTCCTGTTTGAATGTATTATAAATGATTGATATAATTATGTTCATGCTTTTACCCTCAGATCGAGTACTTCCTTCGTAAGCAAACAGAAGCCATGGGTGGCAGTTGGATTGAGGAAAAGTTTGAAGAATACAAGCTCCAGCTGAGCAGCAAGCACCAGTGTCTGAATGTTTGGGAGCTGATTGAGTTGGTGGGTATGGGGCACTTCAGTAAGGGCATGGACCGCCAGACCCTCTCCATGGGCATTAATGAAGTGTTCCAGGAACTTATTCTGGATGTGCTCAAACAAGTAAGAGGAGTACGGCTCCATTATGATAGAAATTGTTTACAGTGCACACATGCATACAGAGTCCAAAATGTACTTCTTTGCCATGCCTTCAAGTGGCATTCAATTTGAGAAAATCTACTTCTAATCACAAACTATGTTGTACTTGTAAAAATGTAATTACCTTATTTTCCGGACTATAGGTCGCACTTTTTTTCATAGTTTGGCTGGTCCTGCGACTTATAGTCAGGTGCGACTTATTTATCAAAATTAATTTGACATGAACTGAGAGAAATGAACCAATAGAAAACATTACGGTCTCCAGCCGCCAAAGGGCGCTCTATGCTGCTCTCTGCTCCTGTAGTCTTCACTGAGCAGCATAGAGCACTCTCTCGGGGCTGTAGACGCTAATGTTTTCTCTTGGTTCTTGGTTCTAAATAAATGCGACTTATAGTCCAGTGCGACTTATATATGTTTATTTCCTCATCATGACGTATTTATGGACTGATGCGACTTATACTCAAGTGCGACTTATAGTCCGAAAAATACGGTATTGGGCTGTTTTTTCTAGCATGGTTTGGACAAAAAAATATTATTGTGACTTTCTTGTGATGAGCCAGTTTTCATCTCAGAGGGATCTTGTCACAAATGCTTTTTTTCCTCGTATTGTGGTTTTGATGGCGTAAAAGAATATACCGCATGAAAGTAAAATTTTTCCTTTCATCGGGCATTTGGCAAGTGCTAATTTTGAACCCTGCATACATATGTACATTTTATTAATACCGTATTTTCCGGACTATAATTCGCACTTTTTTTCATAGTTTGGCTGGTCCTGCAACTTACAGTCAGGTGCGACTGTAGATGGTAATGAGAAAACATTACCATCTACAGCCGCAAGAGGGCGCTCTATGCTGCCAGAGATTCTGCTCAGTGCTCCTGTAGCTTACACTGAGCAGCATAGAGCGCCCTCTTGCGGCTGTAGATGGTAATGTTTCCTCTTGGTTCTTGGTTCTAAATAAATGCGACTTATAGTACCGTATTTTCCACACTAAAAGGTGCAGCGGATTATAAGGCGCACCTTCAATGAATGGCCTATTTTAGAACTGTTTTCATATAAAGGGGGCACTGGATTATAAGGTGCATAGAATAGAAGATACTGCAGTCAAGCGTTTGACTGGGTTTGCGTTATGCATCCACTAGATTGAGCTGTTCTAAAGGGAATGTCAACATTTTAGCCCCTTTCACACTGCACGTCGGACCCGCAATATTCCCGTAACATTGCCTGGTCGCCTTCTGTGTGAAAGCAACCACGTCCCGGAATTGATTACCGAATCGAACCCGGGTCGGGGACATAGTAACATTGCGGTAATCGATCCGGAACGAGCGCTGTGTGAACAAAAGCCAGATCTAATTCCGTATCGAAGTGATGACGCGCGTTATCGCGCGACTTTTTTACCGGCTGTTTTGAAGGAAGATCAACATTCGCGACGAAAACATATGTGCAAACTGTAATGAAGCAGAGATCAGTTAGTTCCTCACTTTCCGCGCTGACGCAGAGATCGTTTGCTTGCTTCAGTTAAAGTATAATGTGCCAAGCGTTGTCGACTCGTACATTACACGTCACGCGCTGATGTCACGTGTCGTTACGGGATCTTCAAGGGTTGTGTGTGAAAGCACGCACATATACCGGGTCGTCACTGGCAGTGTGAAAGTGCCAAATCTAGCGACCAGGGAACAATTACAGGAACACTTTACCCCTGAATTTGCCGGAATGGCAGTGTGAAAGGGGCTTTTGACAGAGTGCCTTGATCCATATATAAGGCGCTCCGAATTATAAGGCGCGCTGTCGTTTTTTGAGAAAATTCAAGGCTTTTAAGTGCGCCTTATAGTGCGGAAAATACGGTACAGTGCGACTTATATATGTTTTTAATTAAAAATACGGTATATTAAAGACAGTTGTGTTCATAAATTCACATACCTTTGCAGAAACCGTTTGATTGTACATAAACACTTTATATAGGCTTTATATAGAATAATACAGTTTAATATATTTATCATTTTCATTTATTTATTTATAAAATGTAATTTAGTTCTGTGATGACAGCTGAATTTTTCAGCAGACATTATTCCAGTCTTCAGTGTCACATGATCCTTCAGAAATCATTCTAATATGGTGATCAAGAAAAAATTATTATTATTATCAATGTTGGAAATAGTTGTGCTGCTTAATATTTCTGTGGAAGCCAATACGTTATTTTTCCAGGCTTCGTTTTTTTTCTCCAAACTTTTGAATGGTAGTGTATATCAGATATTTAATATATTTTTTTTAATCAAATATGTTCAACAATGAGCAATAAGCATGTGGACATATGATCAAAATTGTATATTCTTTTCAGCTCATTCATTTGGGCACATTCTTTTTGAATGAACGAGGCAAATCTGGATTGATATAATTACTGTGTTTAATTGTGCTGGTTGTTGTCAAACCTGCTACAATTTAATTTCCTCATGCTTAAGAAATTAGGTCATACCTGGAATGTTAATATCTTAACCAGTATGTAGCCTATGCAGTATGCATCTGCTAATTAGGACCTTTAGTAGACTGATTCAGCCTTGTTATGATCTGCCTGAGTTTTGAAGTCTATGTTTTGGTTATCTGAGAACCGTGTGAACAAAGCACACTGGCATCAGTGTTGTTTTCTGCTTTGACTATGAATGAGAGAGAGAGATTGGTGCCAAGGCCAGCTGTGCAGCCACAGTCAAGATCAGATACAGATTAACTAAGTCATAGGATACTGGTGCTTAAACAGGATGCAATATTTACAT
Organism: Carassius gibelio; assembly: GCF_023724105.1. NCBI lineage: Eukaryota > Metazoa > Chordata > Actinopteri > Cypriniformes > Cyprinidae > Carassius > Carassius gibelio. The sequence continues at coordinate 8,095,272 of NC_068413.1, read as the reverse complement.
AGTGTGAAATGCACATTTAGCCTTAACGAGGCCTTAGGAAAAAATCATTTGTGAGTCAGCATGCAGGATCCAGACTTTTAGCAGCTATAGCGGTGATAAAGAATGACTCGTAGAGATAATTTAAGGAGCAGGACTCACCGTTGTTTCCACTTGTTGGCTCCGCCAGCAGGAAACTGTCAACTGAACTGCAATGTGACTTGTTCCTTTGACCTGTTTCAGGGTTACATGATGAAAAAGGGCCACAAAAGGAAGAACTGGACTGAACGGTGGTTCTTGTTGAAGCCCAACTTAATATCATACTATGCCAGTGAAGACCTTACAGAGAAGAAAGGAGACATACTACTAGATGGAAACTGTTGTGTTGAGGTATAAGGGCTCATCAAAGAATGATTTTTCGTAATGATTTATTCTAAATATTCTTTCAGCTTGGTTTTAACTGTAACACTAATGTGTAATTTTTATGGTGACTTCATTCTCATGGATACATTTCCTTTTCCTCTTATTGTGATGACCTCACGCATTCCTCTGCAGTCCTTGCCTGATAAGGAGGGGAAGAAGTGCCTTTTCTATGTCAAGTGTTCAGACAAAAGCTTTGAAATCAGTGCCTCCGATAAAAAGAAAAAACAAGAATGGATTCAAGGTGAGATTTGAATCATCCCGATGATTCATTCTGTTGTGTCTTTCACGGAAAGAAATAGAGACTGACACTCAAATGTTTGGTCAGGCTGAGTTTACATTTATTAATTTTAATTGAATGTTATTTTATTAATCAAATGTTCATGTTTAAATTGCCTAAAATGATCAAAGCTTATGCCAGCTCATGAATTTCTTGATAAAATAAAATATGATTTAATATGTTAATGAATGGATTGGACTAGATAATAAAGGAAAGACTGAAAACCAGACTCCAGCACATTTTTGTACATTATTAATGAGTTTTAGGACAATATTACAAAGAAGAAGACATAGTACAACAGACAAGATCAATCTACACATAAAATACAATAGATCAATAAGTTGTAAATAAAAGTCTGGCATTGGAAAACAGTGAAAATGATATCTAATGCATAATAAAATTATTTAAATTAACCATTTTCTATTTGTATTAGATTGTCTTTATATATACTGCATGTATTGCTTCATGTTCATATTAAATTATGTAACTTCTATTCTTTATGCCCACTCAGCTATTCAGACTTGCATCACACTCCTGAAGGTTGGACGTCCAGCTCTACACCACGAGGCACGGCAGAAACGACGAGAGTTACGTCAGAAACAACAGGCCGAGCAGGAAGAACTGGAGCTGAGGATGAGAGAGCTGCAGACGGCCAATGAGAACAAACAGAGAGAGCTGGAGGCCATGAGACAGGTCTGTAATGTCCTACAACAACAGATGCTGAGCTTCACGTAGCCTCGTGTTTCTAGCAACTCACACAAACATGTCTCTCCCAGCACCTTTAACTGAAATCGGATGGTTTGTCACATGGTTCCTTATACATTTTAATATACAGAATATGGCTGTTATTTGGAAATGAAAAAACAATCCATTTGAGATTCCTCCATGTAAGGAAATATTGGACTTGTAGAAAAACTAGCATTTAGTCGTGCATGTGGAAATGGCAACACAGCATTTTAAAAATTAAACTTACAGTGCATTCAGGCTATCAATTTTTATATATCATGTGTTCCCGGGGAATCGAACCCCCAACCTTGCGCTTCATAGTGCAATGCTCTACCACTTGAGCTATAGGAACATAGTTTAACATAACTTAATTTTACGATTAAAAAGAAAAGATTAAGTGCTGTTGGTACTCGAACAAAACTACAAACAAACCCCCTGCACTGCAGTTTAATGAGTAAAACAGGAACTGTGTCTGTTGCCACACTGACCATTCAAGAAACACTGTTTCCCCAGGAAACCATGGTGGCTCTTTGTAATCTCTCCCTGCTATTCATGAATTTCACTGAAACTCTCATCTTTGATTTCACGTACCACCTTCCCTATTCGAGCCCTCTGCAGAAACCGGTCAGCAGAAGTGGTTTAATCCTAAACGGCCAGTAGTTAAACTGGAATTAGATTAGCTCAAGTGTGTGGTTTCACACCCTATATCGAGATGTGGATTGAGCATGTATGTGTGAGAGGTGGGGGCTGGGTGAGGAATTGTGGTTTGCATTTAACCCTTCTGAGCCTTCTTTCATCTAATTTTTCGTTATACTGGTTATCTTTTCCAGTCGAGTGTTTTAATATTGTTAAATCCGAGTTTAGCCAGGCTTATCACTAATGAGTTTTGTCATCGCCAAGTGGATGTAATTCAGTAAGATAAGCACGACTTTGTTACAGATTCAGCACATTGGTTAATCTACAAAGACAACACTCAAATTGTGCAGGAAAGGGATTTTTCTCTCTTATTTTTCTTCATGTATAGACTTTACACTATATCAAATTAAACAATATTTGGCATAGAATATAAACCATAATTAAGACTGATTTATTTAACTAGCTATATGCAACAATAACCAAAACAAACTATTTGAAAATATACTTTACTAAATAAGTTTTACTTTACATTAAAATAAGTAAATCTTTAAAACATAATATATACATAAAAAAATCTAAACATATAAATATAAAACCCATTTAAACATATTTAGTTGAGCAATCAAGTATTAATTATTGTTTTATTTTTAGTCTATAAATTCAGACAAATCAAAAAAACATTTAAACAGTGTTTTATATATTACTATGCCTGCATTTATGCATTGCATTTTGACGTACAAATATAAACCAGTAAATAAGACTTGATTCTTTGACTAGATTTCTGTGTATAGCAATATACAAAAACTATAAGTTAAAATCATTCAAATAAAAAAAAAAAATATGCTTGACTGAATTAGTATTTTTTATTTGCATATATTTAAAATGTAAAAAAACCATATAAAATGTTAAAATAGATTAAAAAAAAAACTGTGTGAATTTCCATACACGTTGAAATGTAATTTGATTAATTGAACTGAATAGTTTAATAAAAGTAACAAAAATGTCTCCTAAAACCATTTTAAAGTATAAATATTGGCATAAAAATACAAAACATTAACTAAGACTTGAATCTTTAACCATTTAAAAGAGTAGGCCATTAAAACAAATAGACTGCCAAGTCTAACAGCCGATTACAGTATATTATACAAAACACAATATTCTCTGATAGAAAACCTTTCTGACACAGTACATATAGTGTTAACTGGGAACAATCATTTGATTTACGCTGATGACAAGTTCTCATTGTCTGATCTAATTGTGTCTGAACTGTTGTCTGCATGGAGAACAGTCCAGCATTGATGTGTCAGTGCCTCTCCCCCGTCCTCTAATACATAGCAGGACAATAGGTGCCTGGGGAGAGAGCTAGAGAGGGCTGTTCCAAACCCTGAGGAGTTCATACTAAAACAATACCTGCCCTGTCACTCAACACAGCCACCTGCGATCGCACACTGACCTGCCCTCTGACCACAACCATACAGAAATTGATTGAGGGGTGAGAATAGGGTCAGCTGTGTTAACGGGAGGACACTGTTGTTGTTCATTTGTATTTAACATAAACATCGTGTGGTTTCTAATTAAAACATGTTGTGTTATGTGTATGTATCACATAGAGACAAAGTGTGATTTTTTTTTTTTTCACACTGTGTAAAAGGTTTATGGGTATGACGTATGTGTCAGGTTCAGTAAAGTTTTTTTTGTGTTTGGAAAGGCCCCTGCTGTGTTGAGGTTTGCATATGAAGTTTTATTTTCCTAATATAGATGGTTTGAACACTCACATTCTGGGTAGTGGTATTATGATCCAATGGGCAAAATTAGCCTGTTTTCTCCATTTATAGCCAGATCTTTTAAATCCAGTTCCACATGATGTGTATCTGATTTCTTTACAAATGAGGAGAGTCTTTGTGATCCACAGAAACTGGAGGAGGCCGCAGCCAATGCAGCAGAAGAAGAACACAGACGTCTGCAGACCCAGAGCGAGCTGCAGGATCTTTACCGCATGGAAATGGAGAAAGAGAAAATGGTAGTAGCTTGCTCTTTAAACTTGGTTGGTGACTGTTTGGCTACCATATTGTAAACATGGCTTTTAGAACAGACTCTTCTATGCCCTTTGATATCATGTACCTAGAGAGGTTAGGCAGACCAATGAGGTGCTGGATTACTTTAGCTCCACAGGTCCATATTTAGAATACTACAGGAAGTATGCTGCAGCATAAGTTCTGCTTTCTACAGTTAACTGGAAACATGGGAGCACACAATTTGAACACATTGTCACATAAAACCAAGCAGTATGCACTGATATTTTTAAAAAAGGGATAGCAAATTAAAATTAAAATTTGTCATAATAAATCATTCTAATGTTGTTCCAAACCTAACTTTACTTCCTTCTGTGGAAAACAAAGATATTTAGATTTTTTTTTTGTCCAATGAAAGTCAAAGGGGTTCAATATTTTTTTTTTACAGCTGAAACATTCTATTAAATATCTTCGTTTGTGTTTTGCAGAATAAAGAAAGTCAAAAAATACTATGTGTGTTTTAGGTGCGGCAGCAAATGGAGGAACAGGTGGCTCAAAAGTCCAGTGAGTTAGAGCAGTACCTGCAGCGCGTACGAGAGCTGGAGAACATGTACCACCGTTTAGAAGAAGCACTGGAGGAAGAAAGACAGGCCAGACAAGATGAGGAAACTGTCAGAAAACTACAGGCCAGGTAAATATATTTAAACCATGACAACTCTGAATGGTTTTAGCATGTTAATGGATATGACGATGCATTTGGCTCACTAGATCTTCTATGCATGGCGTCGCTGCCAGTAGATAAAGTGAAGTGAAAGTGACGTACGGCCAAGTGTGGTGACTCATACTCAGAATTCGTGCTTTGCATTTAACCCATCCAAAGTGCACACACACAGCAGTGAACACACACACTGTGAACACACACCCGGAGCAGTGGGCAGCCATTTATGCTGCAGTGCCCAGGAAGTAGTTGGGGGTTTGGTGCCTTGCACCGAGGGCACCTAAGTCGTGGTATTGCCAGCCCGAGACTCAAACCCACAATTCTAGGGTTAGGAGTCAAACTCTCTAACCACTAGGCCACGACTTCCCCAAGCTGCATGAAAGATTGCTCACAGCAGTTGCTGCTGCATGAATACATACATTCTGTAGCAGATCTAGACAGGTGGAGCTGGGGAAGGTGGATGGTTTCCGAGAATTCTGCTGACCTGCTAATGGCAAACACTGAACCAGAGTATATTAGCATAATTTTTAAAAAGATATCAAAAAGGCAGTGATCAGAAATACTAATATTTATTGTGTGTTTGTATAACAGCACACACACACAATATATTTATACATTTCTGTTTGGTCCTCAAATATGGTCGGCTTAGAGCATTTTCCATAAGTGTGATATTCTAGTGATTATGGAACTCCAACCGTTTCACTGTTTGTATCAATGCGCTTGCAGTATTTTTGTCATGGCTGCTTTTGCAATTTTGCTTAAAGGGAGGGTGAAATGCTATTTCATGCATACTGAGTTTTTTACACTGTTAAAGAGTTGGATTCCCATGCTAAACATGGACAAAGTTTCAAAAATTAAGTTGTACGTTTGAAGGAGTATTTTTGTTTCCAAAATACTCCTTCCGGTTTGTCACAAGTTTCGGAAAGTTTTTTTCGAGTATGGCTCTGTGTGACGTTAGATGGAGCGGAATTTCCTTATATGGGTCTTGAGGGCACTTTTGCCGGAAGAGCGCGCGCTCCCGTATAGCAGAGCACTGAGAGAGCACAACAGACGTTCACTGATCAGAGCGAGAGCGTCGCGAAATGTCACAAAAGAAGGGTGTTTTTGGTTGCCAGGGCAAGATAACCCTGCACAGATTACCAAAAAAAAAAACAGCATTAAGGGACCAGTGGATGGAGTTTATTTTTACAGGGCATCAACGGAGTTGTGCAAGTGTTTTTGTTTGTTCCCTGCATTTCGAAGATGTTTGTTTTACAAACAAGGCCCAGTTTGACGACGGATTTGCGTATCGTTTATTTCTTAAGGATGATGCAATCCCAACGAAAAAGGGTCACGATCGTGTGTTGGAACCGCAGGCGGTAAGTAAAACTGCTTAAAATATCTCTGCCTCCTTGTTAGTGCGTCCCTTCCCATGCCGGAGACCCGGGTTCGAGTCCCGCTCAGAGCGAGTCGTTGCTGCTGCTGCTCTCGTTCAGTTTCAGCCTCGGGATCTGATTCTGGATCATAAATAAACGGCTGAATATGACTGTTAGCCATGGTTTGTTTTGGATGATGGTTTTTCCCTCACGGTAATGTCACAGCTTCCAAACGCTCTCAACGCAAAAGCCTACTGGCGCTCATGATTCTTTATCTCCGCCCACACGTCACGCCTCCAGCCGGTCGTGTTTTTCCGGGAAAAATCGGTACAGACTATCTTACTCTTATGAATATAATAAAACTAAAGACTTTTTGGAGTTATGAAGGATGCAGTACTACTCTATAGGTACTCAAGATTAACAGGATATTGAGTGAAAACGAGCATTTCACCCCCCCTTTAACAACTTCTGAACTAGTAACAGAAGTATGTGCTCTGCTGCTTAAGCTGTCGCCAGGGCTTAAAATGGGCCAGGCAGGGTTAATAGCCTCAGGCCAGTAGCACTGAGGCCAGAATAGTGCAGGGTTTCCACAGTCGAGCCTGAAGCACCGCTGCGCATCACTAAAACACGCCCTTTACACGCCTCTCAAAAACAACGTCACGCAACCTCATCATTTCACCAACAAAAAGAGAAGTTATCAGAAAACTAAGAAATAAATCTCGGGAACTAGCGCGATCACACACGAACATGATAAGAGCTGCTGTTTGTTTGCATGCTTTGGTAAATATTCTAATTCAAAAGCATTGATGTTTTACTGTAGAATAAGTGATACATTGATCATAATGAATGAATTTATCATGCCTCAAAATTAATCACACATAAATACACTTATTTCTATTTTATTTATTTATTTTTAACGCTTATGAAAACAGCCTGCTTATTCAGACGAGTCTGTTTTTATTTATTTGTAGCCACAGTGGCCTATACGTCACATTTAGAATTTCAATTCAATTCAAGTTTATTTGTATAGCGCTTTTTACAATACAAATCGTTACAAAGCAACTTTACAGAAAATTGTTTCTACAATATTTAGTAATTGCTGAAAAGTGGCGACTGTCAGTTTGTGCACGTATGACAGGATTTTTTGAAAAATTAATACAAGACGTAGTCAGCCAGACGATGAACATTATTATTATTATTATTATTATTAATAATTAATAATTATTATATGATGCAGTCACACTTGTAGCAATATCTGTTAGTTCTGCTTGTTGATTCATGGTTAGCACCATCTGAGGTCCTCTGAGGGTCAGCATCATCTCTTTTCAGGTGTTCTGGATCCAGACTGGAGCTTGTGTAAATCCAAGTTAACCGAGAAACAAATAGAGACTTCATTAGCATAGCTGCTCTTCCAACAAAGTAAAATTAATTAGTTTAACCCAAGCTAAAGAATAAGAATGCACATTTGATCAGATGCAACTGCAGTCACAATTTAAGAGATACATTATTCGAATGCTTGGCGAAAGAAATGCGTTTTTAATCTAGATTTAAACATGTGTGATAATGATAATATGAATGATAATATCTCTATTGTCTATTTTTATAAAAGCTCCCAAACATAAAACATTATTATATTTTTATGATAGGCTACGTGGAGCTAAACTCTTGAGACGAGATAATATAAGTTACTAAATATTTACACAAATGTGATAGAGAACAAGAAGCTGACATCTGATTTCCTCAAGCGGTCATATATATCATGTTTACTATGGTAACGTTTATGCCCAGCGAGCACAGTCTTTTGCATCGCTTATAAATATTTCTGCCTTGTATGGTGATTGTAATTCACATCAGATCAAGTTATTGCAAACACTCATGCTGACTGAAAGTGAGCTTTGAGGTAGGTATTATTTTGCAGAAATGGTATCTTGGTATAATGTATGAACATGCAGTATGAAAAACTAAGCAGATGGCGCTTTGTGGCACGGCAGAAATTAGAACAGCCTCCTGAGTCATAGCTGGGCGCCGCGGACAGACACCGAATGACATGACCGGTGTGTGTACACTCATAGAGAATAATGTGTTCGAATTTTAAAGACGTGGGCAGTGAGTGTGTCTATGTGTGTGTGTGTGTGTATGCATGTCTATATATATATATATATATATATATATATATATATATATATATTAGGGCTGGGCGATATGGAGCAAAAAATATATCTCGATATATTTTGCTATATCTCGATATACGATATATATCTCGATATCTTTACAGGAAAAATAACCCCCAAAAAACTACTGCAAAAAACAAATATGGCAAATATTACATGTTAAGGGGCCTATGAAACATTTTATTTTTTTCTTCACCATATGTTTTATTGTTACCTAATTCTGTGTTTTAGCATGTGCAATTATTTAAATGCATAAAAACAACTTAATTAGTTAAAAACAATTCTTAAAATAGCCTTATGTGAAATGTTTTTTTTTCCCTTCAGAAATTCTGTGTATTTACATTTTTCTGATTATCAAATGAAGGCATAAAACATTCATTTAATTTATCTTTTAATTATTTAAAATTAAGCAAACTTTATTTTTTGGTAAACAAAGGGGATTTACTATTAAAAATAAAACATGGGAGAAATGTTGTGTGATTATTCCTTATAAAATTATGTTCGTTTCATTTTAATAGTAGTAGTAGTGGGCTATCTACATTCTGCTGTACAATAGTAATAGATTTCTGTCAAATACTTTTATTTTGACGGGTTTACCTTTACAGTTCTGTGTATGTGATACCACAGTCTATGATGTGATATGAGCTAGTCTTACTCAAATCAAACGGTCAGATGCTCATGAAGTGACTCTCAGTGCAGTTCTGGAGATGTTCCTCATGTGTTCACGTCTTTATTCAGAGAGAGGAAAGACAATGAAATCAGCGCGAGCGTTACGCGAGCTTCCGTGTTTAATGAATGAAGACGCGCTTCTGCTCCATTCGTTGACACAGACACGCAGAACATGCAGGATTCATATTTAAATAGACTTTTCCGGGTTAATATTTGCAGATATTAGTCCATTTCGCGATTTGATGTAAGTGCATGACCGACTTTTGATTAATTCATTTAAAATTTGACCAATTCCGTGACATCCCGCGTTAAACTGTAAATTCCATTTTTATGACTGGATTCCGCGATTCCGTCCGCGTTTCATTGGGCCCTACAGTAGACATCTGCCTGCCGTTCGCCCTACGCATTAAAACTGAAGTATCTCCATATAATGGAGCCAGTTGTCTTTTTTTTTTTTTTTTTTTGACTAGTTCTCTACACGCGAGGTGAGAGGGGACAAAAGCAAGGAGGCGGGGGGCAAGTGAGCGGGGGCGAGCACAGCACAGGGAAGGCAAACAAGCAAAGTGGCGGAATCAGAATATAAACAATATATCGATATATACGATATGTCAAAATCCATATCGTGTTTAAAAAATATCTCGATATATTTTAAATATCGAGATATCGCCCACCCCTAATATATATATATATATATATATATATATATATATATATATATATATATATATATATATATATATATATATATATATATATATATATTAAAAAGCCTTTTAAATGCATTTGAATTATTAAACTGAATGTGTTAACAAGGTCATTTTGTTTGTAATACAATGATCATGACCCAGTCTATCTTCTGCAACATATATACTATAGACACACAGTTATGGCACAACTAAATTTTAAGATAAGGTCATGTGACGCCTGGAATGGAGCAACTGACAAAAACCAGTCCATTGCCTTGTAAAGTGGGAAATTCGAGTAGCGTCAAACACATGAGGATGTCTGAGATGTCTGCAATTCCTGTTCCCTGTCTCACCCCACAAACCCAACTCTCTTCCTGTACTTGTGCTGACCCATCGCCAGCTCATCACTTTACCCAAACTCACACAAAATGGCACAATCCGTTCTATTACCAGCATGTGAATGGTCTACAGTAGGGGTGATTTTCAGTTTTTTTTTTAGGTAGGTCTGGCATTAGGTTTTAGGTACAGAAATTGAATAAAATAATGAACTGAGCATTGCATATTTGACTATAAATTAAAGATGAACCTTTATTAAAGTTACAAAAGTTATTCAATCAAGAGCAGTGATTTATTTGTTGTTACTGTCCGATTAACATTAAGAAAGTGCTGTCACTTTAAGAGAATGTTATGATCCAGTGCACTGATACAGTACATTTAGCCAGCTATGTCTGCTATAGGATACTTACCAAGACGGATAAGTATTTTTTGTTAAATTGTCCATTCAAGCACAAATTCTTTAGAGAGAGTTTAATAATTTTTTTGCGCTTTCTGAGACGCGGGTTTGCGTGCTTCGGATGAGCGGACGCACACATCTTTTCACTGTGTGCACAAACTCGCATCCCCTGGCTCTTAAATGTTTAAAGTGGCAAAGTTTAAAATGACATACAGCCAAGTATGATGACCTTTACTCAGAATTCGTTCTCTGCATTTAACCAGTCCAAAGTGCATACACACAACATGAACACGCACCCAGATCAGTGGGCAGCCATTTATGCTGCAGTGCAGTTGGTGCCTTGCTCAAGGGCACCTCAGTTGTGGTATTGCCGGCCCAAGACTCGAACCCATAACCTTGGGGTTAGGAGTCAAACTCTCTAACCATTAGGCCATAACTTTCCCTATATCAACGTGCGCTATCAGCACCCGGGTGATGACGGACTAAATGAGTTCTCATATTTCAGTTGAAGCAGTTGTCAGTAGAATGGTAGGGTCCAGTTTTGTGGGCAGGGTCAAGTTTTGCGCAGCCGGGCATCATAGAACATTGCGCATTATGCAAATGTGTTTACCTTGTGACGTTTAGCCGTCACGGTAGTGGAATTTGAATCTAGGCTGTACAGAGCTGATTCTTTATTTTGGGAGAGAATAACTTTATATATCGTGCACTTTCAGCTTTACAACTTTGCAGATTGTTTACATTCACATTCAGCTACATTACACACTGCATGAAAAGCAATATTGGAAATGGCATAAAAATGTGCTCTTACATTTTTTTTTTATAAATGTATACACACACATTTTTATGCATATGTATTTGGTTTATACAGTCTATTCAATGTCAGCATTTATTTTTTTATTTTGAGGCACCTACTGTAACACAATAGCTTGCGACATCATAGGATTTCCCATTTCCTCCTTCTTCTTTTCAGTCTGTCTCTCTACTGCCTGTCTAATAAAGATCTAAAAAGCTTTAAAAAAAGAAAACGTAATATAATTTGACAATGTTTTTTAAATGTGAGCGTGTGCATTTGTGTCTCCTGCAGGCTGCTGGAGGAGGAGGTATCCAAGCGTGCAGAGCTGGAGGAGATACACCTGTATCAACAGCAGACCATCTCCCAGACTCAGGCTGAGAAACAGGAGCTGGAACGAGAGCGGCTGGCGAAGGAGAGCGCTTTGCAGTCTGCCATGCAGCAGCTGCAGCAGCTGGAGGCTGACAGACAGGGTGCACTGGAGCAATATGAGGTAAGCGCTAAAATAACTAACGGAAGCTGGTTATGTTGAAGTTGATATCTTTGTTGCTCTGTGTAGATTGCCATCTAGTGGCTGAATATAGCAATGTGCGCAGTCTTATATATCACTACCTCGGATGCTGAGATTGGATGTTTTATATGAACAGGAGGTGATGAAGAAACTAGCAGATGCTGCTAATAACACAAAGAGCTGGAAGGACAAGGTGACTCATCATGAAGGACTCATACGCCTCATTCAGCCAGGTGACCTACTCTTTAATTATTTTTAAGAATGCAATTTTTTTTTTTTTTATTTAAGCACTTTTATTTAACATTTATTTACCAGCATCTATTCTTTTCACAAATGACTGCCATTTATAGGTTAAGCTTTATTTAAATCATTCATTATGAAATGAAACCATTCATCTCTATGAACCCATTTACACCGATTTATTATTTACTGAACATCCAGCAACATTAAAAATACAGTTGACTGAATTAATGAATAATATCGTATGCTCATGTTGTTCTATTTTCGTCATTGTGTTTGTTAAGGTGTCTGCTGAATGTATTAATATCCATACCTTATTCGTGTTTTTTGTTTTGTCTTTTCAGGTCCCAAGTACCCTCAGAAAATCACAAACTGGGGACCTGCAGCTTTCACAGAGGCAGAACTGAGTCTGAGAGAGAAAGATTGGCAGGAAAAGAAAAACAGGCCTCCTACACCCCAGTAGTGTGTCCAGTCTGTAGATCTGCTGCCCTGTTAATAATACACGTTGCTGTAGATAGAGTCACTAGTGAAGAATATATACTGCCTCTGTGGGGTTAGCCTCTGACCACACTAAAACTGTAGGCCACTTGACTTTACACAGTAAGGTTGAGCCTGGCCTCATCTGAAGAATCGTGTCACCATTCCAATCTCTACTGTAACATTCCAGTGTCATTCTGTCCTTTGCTTTGAAGAATTTTTTATAAACATTTTTGTATGATGTTCTACATCTTGTGAATGTGTTCATTTTGGTGCATTTCCACCAAAGTAAAGGCAGATGGCTCTTCCCCATAGTTCATGAGTTTAAAAAAGTTTTTTTTTTTAAGTAAAAAAAAAAAATGAATAACCTAATTGACCAAGTAAATATTGTTAAAAAGTGTAATTGTGCATGCATTCCATTGTCACCTCTAGTTTTTTAAAAGTATTAAAATTGTACAATTTAAATAGTAATAAAGCATGCAAAATGGACTAATAAAAACATTTAGGTTTAATTTATAATTAATACTTGAGTGCTAGAACATTTGACATAGCTGGAACGTATCTAGCAGTTGTTCACATACTGTAAGGGCAATCTCATTCAAAAAGACATGACTGCAGTATTAACTAATTTATATGCTCAAATTATTAACACAATTGTGTTTTTACTACAATTTATGTGTTTTTGGGATTATTCAGTTATGTACAATACCATACCAAACTGTTGTTTGCCTTAAACTAATGTCCAGATTTAAGCCTGAGACTGTATTGTTTGTCATTCAATAAAGGCATTATTTAATAGTTGTAAATGATTGGTTGTCAGAGAAATAGTCATTTTGTTGAGCGCTTAGAAAGTGATGGTGGGTTTTAAGGCCACTAGGGGTCGATAGACCACTGTTTTTGCAGCCTATCTTGCTGCTTGTAGTAGCTTACTTAAACTTAAATTGGGTTTAAAGGGGACATGGCTATTATTTGAAATGTTTTGATGTATCTTCAAGGGTGGTGCACTCATAATTTATAATTTAAGTGTAAATTTCAAGTTTGTTTAAAACCAAATAGTCTAAGCGTTTATGCTGAAATGTCACGGTTATATCATTGTTTTAAAATGTACTCAATTCTATGATTGAGATGTATTACATGGGACAAATAATGAAAGATGATGGATCTTGAAAGGCAAATTGTGAATGAGAGGGGCAGAAGACTGTAGAACTGTGTGCATAAATGTGTTCCTGATCAAGCGTGACGCAAGCCTTTTAAAAAGGTTGGCCACCTTTCAGGCCACTATCATTATCCAAGGATATGATAATTGGATTCCTGATGCACTCACAGTTTCCATAAACTATTTCTGTATAAGTAATTGAAAATCGCTCGGAGTCTAAACAATCCAAGCACAAATTTAACTTTGACTTGGTGGAATGAAGATGTATTGTCAGCTTAATTTCTCAATGGGGAGCCATGTACTCCGATAACGGAGGAAATTGAATTTCTTATTTAGCATGCTTGCTCATGTACTGTACAGGATGGAATGATTAAAATGAGATTGGAATTATGATTATTTTAAGATGTATAATTGAGTTGGACTAGAGGTTAATGCTGCTCTTACCAAAGAGGACGGCATCTCAACACTTGTACAAACTAAATTTGTATCGCTGCCATTCTTGTTCGGAAGTGTCAGATTTGTGTTATTAGGCACAAGGGTCCATTTGTTTTCCATGAACTCATCTTGTAAAATTTGAACAAATGTTCTTGCCAGATATTAATTTCTAGTTGGTTTACATGTGTGCTGAGTGTTATATATAGGTAATAGTAAAATTTTAAATAGTAAAACTTGATTGCTAATAAACAAAGATATATTTTTAAATAATGTGATTATTATATTATTTATAAAAATATTTTTCATTTAAAAATATCTTTTAATTTATTTGAATTATTAATTTAATTGAAATAATTTTTTTTGAGTCTTGCATGTCATATGGAGGAAAGTAAAAAAGAAAAAAGAATAACATGCCCACATTAACAGAAAAAGACAAGTGCTAAAACACTTTTATATGTGAATAGATAAATATTTATTAAATATTATAAAATATGTAAAATATATGTTTACATGAATATATATTTAATAAAACTATACATATTTAAAAATATGTATTCTTATTACTATTTTTCAGTTTTGAGCGCTTTAAGATGAAAGAAAAACACACTTGCATTGTTAATAAAAAAAAAAACAATCAGTGCTTCAAAAATTTCTTACAAATAAGTAAATATTTTTGTTTTATATATATATATATATATATATATATATATATATATATATATATATAATTATTTACATTATGTGCTTCCTTCAAGCACTGCATGTCATACATTTATTATATAAATCAATATTTTGAATATAATGTCTAAGTATTATTATTTAATGGTAACAATTTACAGTAAGGTCTTATTTGTTAACAATAGTTAATGCATTTGCTATTTTTTACTGCATTATCTTTACTGTTTGTAAGTACCAAAGCACCAAAACTTTGCTTACCAGATACAACTTTTTATTTTAAAACTGTTAATGTTGAAATTAATATTAAATAACTATTTAATTGTACAGATTTTAACTTTTTTTTTTTAATTTAATGTCAATATATTTATATATACACATTATTGTTTATTGATTTGTTTCTGAAAACTAAAACTGAAAGGTCTGCCCCATTTGCATTGTGCTTGTTTGTGTCTAGATGTTTTGTAGTAGGAAACTGTGGTGTTGAGGAATGCTTTTTTTCCTGCTCAGGTTTAGTCAGATGTATTATTGCATCCATGAAGTTTATGTACAGCAGCTATACCACGCAAACACTGTGGGCAAAAGGTGCACTGCATTAATATCTTATGTAACACGTCCAGCTGTGCTTGTCTAACTGACAATACCACTTAAAGCTGTATTTACTGCTGAGACCGACCTACTGACCCCCAGGCCCGTCCAACAACCTCCAAATTTTGCAGTCAATTTCTGCTCAAATATTTTGGCTCATCAACGTAACCCGGTCCTCGCGTGTGTTCTCACATGCAATCAGATATTTGATGATAAAAGCAATATTTATTTCAACTACGTCCCCGCCGGCTGATCGATTGGCTCTGGCTAAAGACGTCATTAGTGATGTAAATGGGCGATTCTCTGCATTCCTCCAAATCTATCTGATGTACATCCAGAAAAAAGTGCTGCATTTATAAAAAAAAAAAGGAGCACAAAAACAGATTAATTTGCAATATCAGGCCCACACTTACGTATCCATCATCATTTGCAGCTCTGTCACGGACTTCACGTCTCACCACTTGACACTTGGAAAAGCGCGAGCTGATGAAATATCTTTTCAGTGACCTTTCAAGCTATTTATATATTAAAAGAAAAATCTAATGATTGTGCAAATATCTGCATACTACGTGAGTGACGGAGAGCAAAGAAGCAGGCTAGGGGTAAATGTGCAGTCCAGATGCACGGCCGAACTAAGGCTTTACGCAACGGGATGGAGGGTCATTAACGGCGGTGCTCCGGATGCACCCCGCTCCCCAGCAGCGCCTGTATGCCATCATTCCTCTTTTCAAACTTCCTTGAATCCATCAGCTCCGGTTTGGGGCCTTCTGCACTAGCGCAGAATTCCAGAGAAATGATGTGAAACAGAAATGCATCAAATTCCTGATCTGGAATACATCGCTGGGTTCTGCCTGTCCGTGGCCCCTCAGTAGATACTGTAAAAAGGGGCTCTGGGGTGTCCACGGAAAGGCATTTTTACATCTGCGCTGTGCGAAGCTGCTAGCACCTCTGGGGAGCCATGTGTTCAGTTTAATTCTTTGAGTCTTTGGAATGTGAGAGTGCTGTAAAAGTCACAGCTATCTATGGAACTGATTAGTGGCTTGTTCTGCATTGATAGCCTGCAGGCATTTGTTTAATCTATTAAAAAAGGTTGAAATAAATTACAGTAAAAAGATCCATAAAGTTTGCAGTTCCAAAAAGATTTAATTGAACTCAGGTTCATAGGATGATAATATGATAAAAGGGTCATTTACTGTAATCAAAGCTGTACAGAGTAATAGAAAATGACCCCCAGCACTGCACACACACTGTACACACCGCAATAAAGACAAGACCTGCTAGAGCTGATGACATTTCCAGTGTAGGTCCAGTCTAAACAAGCTCTGACCGGCCCAAACCACCCTCTACCAGCACTGGTTCTTGCTCTGGTCTATAATGCTGTGATGATAAGGATGGGTCAAGAATATTCAATTCGCATTGCTACTATAAAGTGTCTATTCACTGTGTATCAGATAAAATGTTAAGGTCAAATATATTTAATAAAAGAATGTAAATTATATAAAACAGTATAAATGTTTATATGAGTAATATATACATATAATGATGAATTATATATAATTTACATTATTTCTACATTACTATATTTCAATGTATGAAAATTACAGATGTGTTTTTAATTTAAATTTTGAAAGATTCTAAAATCCCATTGAGTGAAGACATCCATAACATTACAAAAGATTGCAAATAAATCAAATAATTGTTTTTTTTTTTAGCTTTCTTATTTGTGAAAGATTCATGAAACAAAAAAACACATTTGCGGCTTTCCACAAAAATGTACTGCAGCACAACTGTTTTCAACATGAATAATATTAGGAAATGTTTCTTGAGCACTAAACAGCCTATTAGAATGATTTCTGAATAATCGTGTGACACTGAAGACGTGGGTAAAAGCTGCTTTCACATGAATGAATTACATTTTACAATACTTAAAATAAATTCCCACAATATTACAGATTTTACTGCATTGCAAATAAATGCATCCTTGGTAAACATGAGACTTTAAATTATTATTATTATTATTTTTACACATCCAAAAATCCAACTTTTGAATGGTATAGTGTGTTTTTTAGAAATAATGCTTCTAATATTTATCACGCATAGAGCCATTTATATTAAGACTATAAATACTAAGAGTTGTTTAAACCAAAAAGGCATATATTCTCATTTAATTTTTTTGCACTTTTCAAAATACATTAAATGAGCTGAGCAATGATTAGATACTGTAATAAAAATCATTTAGTCGTATCCTTTGCTCATTTTTCCCAGTTTCTTGACCTCTTCCTGAGGCAGTGGACTAAGATAAAGAACAAGCCTCAAATTATTTTAATACAAACCTGGATCATTTTCACAGGAAACTCAGTGGGGTATTGAAACCCTCCCTTTCAATTGTTCTCTATGGTTATAAATATGCTCACTGACCACCTTGACCTTTGTGAAGCCGTTTCTATAGAATGGAGACTCCAAAAACACAGAAGAAGCCTCGTAATGGCAGACTAAAAGTCTCCACCACAACTCGGATTCATTTTTCTCTCTCTCTCTCTCTCTCTGGAGTCCTGTGGGAGCATGGCGTGAGTAGGGCAGAGTGGACTTGTGCATCTGTTTGAAATGCTGGACGTGCCAATAAATTGGAGGGATTTTTTTTTAGCCACAGTTCTTCTTCATCCCAGTTCCTCATCTTCTTCTTCTTCTTCTTCTAACACAGAGGAATGTGGAGAAATGAGTAAATATAAAACATCAGTGCCTCCACAAAAAAATGCGAACCACCCCCCATGAATCTAAGCCCTTTCCCGCCAACTCCTCGCAATATGTGTCTCCTTATAATTCCTCTGGCTTTGAGACGTCTGGCCTGGTTCAGGAGTCTGATATTGTTTACCAGCATCCTTCTGCTGAAATTTACATCGAAAATATCTTAAAAGAAGAAAGACAGAGGCACAGAGGGACTATAAATTTTTCAGGGTCATATTAATGGCACTTGAGTAGAGCATTAGGAGAGAATTATAAGTGAGTCAATGTTTTCCGATTGGCAAGAATATTTGTTTAAGGGATGAGGAAAGACTTAACAGAGAGTAACAATTAAAATTATGCATGCACTTATTTTTTTCTACGTAAACACTTTTTTTTTTTTTTTTTTAGAATAACAAATAAATAGTGTTTTGTATAATTTTTATATACAGTGAATTTTTATATCTAAGAAGCTCTTTGCACAAAACAACATTTCACACTTTCTTTTCTTTTGGATTTTATGCTAAATACAACAAAAATATATATATATGCATGGAATGTGATATATAATTTATTATATATACAAAGATTAAGGATTGTTATAACTCAGAAAACATATCCCATCATTTATTTTTTGCATGTTGCAAAACACAATACAGTATCTAATAATTGTTTAGATATGGTGGTTAAACGGGTTACTAATGGGTTGCACAAATCACTTTTGGCACATAAAAAACAGACCAGCCAGATTTTGATTAGTATAGAAGTACTATGCAAAGCTTGTTATTTTTGGATCAGTCTTAATGACCGGTAGCAGACAGATCCATCCTTCTTGGCTGGAGACTGGAGCTGAGTATCGTGACCCAATTTCTGGAAAATGTCCGACAGGACACGTTTGGACAGCCTGTCGCCCTTGTAGAGGGATACAGAAATGGGAGAAAAACAAACAAACCCCAAACAAATAAGGATTCACTCACTGGCCCATCAATTTAATAAGTGACAGAAGCCTAAACAATGATATGAGGACATAGGTGACTGGAATATGGTAATCCTTCAGAGTGCTTTGCTTGTGATTGTTTAGCTAGTTCCACATTGTGCACAACATATACAACTGATTACAGAGTGAACAAAGTCTTGTCTTTTTTTACTTAAAGTTAAATCTGACAGAATCAATATAATCTAGTTTGTCTAGAGTAGTGATTCTCAACCTTTTTTTTTTAATCTAATCTGTCCACACCAATATTAAAAAGCTTTTTCTGTTTTTAGTAATTTACCAGATAAGGATTTCCAGTAAATTATTGGCATAACTAAGGAAAGTTATATTCATTATAAAATGCATATGGAGTTACAAGTGTTTATTAATTTACATGACTTCTCCAGGTCCAGAATAACACTTTTAAAATGACACCATACAAAGATCAGCAAGATTTGTGTTTTTAAAAGAAGTATCTTTTGCTCATCTAGGTTGCATTTATTTGATAAAAAAAAAAAAAAATACTGTAAAATATTATTACAGTTTCTATTTTATTATACTTTAAACTATAATTTATTCCTGTGATGCAAAGCTGAATTTTCATCAGCCATTACTCCAGTCTTCAATGTCACATGATCTTTCAGAAATCATTCTGATTTATTATCAGTCTGCTGATTATGTGCATAATAAAGTTAGATATGTGTTATAATATGTGCCGCTGTTTATACATGTAATTATATATTTAATCTGAGATACCTTTTTTTCAGGATTCTTTGAATTAAAAGTTTTAAAGAACAGAATATAAAAAATATAAATCTTTTCTAATAATATGTTGTTTTATCACTTTTTATCAGTTTAACATGTCCAAAATATTTCCTTCATTTCTTTAAAATCCCAAACTTTTGAACAGAGGTGTAGATCCATCAAACATCCAGGTTTTTTAATACAGTGGTTCCTATTAAAATCTATATTTTAAGCATAAGTGTTCAAAATTATTTTCCATATAATGACAGTTCATTGTTACCACTTATAATCAATAATCAAAATACAACATAAATCATAAAATGAGTCTGATTGTTGTTTTCTTAAGGCTTTACAGCTATGGTCAATATGAATATAAATATGAATTTCACTGCTTATCAGAATCTCTCTTTTTTTATTCTAAAGCCAAAAAAAAAAAAAAAAACTTAAGGTTGAGCAAATAAAGACAGAATTTCATTTTTGGCTTAACTATTTCTTTTTCTTTTTTGTCTCAATACAGTGAAATTGCTTTAAATGAATGATAAAATCTGGATTCACAATGATTCTATTAATAGTAGTGTAAACCAAATCTGCCATTCTGAACCCACAAAATACTACAATTCTAGCATATATTGTCTGATGTCATGGTCTCTAGTTGCCTGTGGTTATTGGACGAAGGAAGAGAGACTAATAGAGAAACTCAATACAGACACCTCTGACCTCTCTCTCTGTCTGTTGCCAGCTGGCCCAGACAGTCAGCTCCATTTCAGAACTGGATGTGCTTAAAATACTACAGGATAGACAGCTTTGAGAGGAAAAACAATGAGGGCCAGAGCAAAAAAGGTCAAAAAAATAAATAAATGCAAGTATTTATTCGGGAATAGATCTATAAACAACCCCACCGGGAGGTTCTAGAAACACTTTTGTCAATGATGAAGTAAGGGGTTTGTTTGTATAGAGAAACTACATTTATTTTAAACAGTCTAACCAGTGTTGCACAAAAGGGAGAAGTCTAATTGTGCTGTAGGCAGAATCTGCTGGTTCTGGTTAAAGACAAAGCAATCAACCATAAACAGGAACTTGCAAACAGTTATACTACATGTAGATCAAAAGCTGTGAACCAAAAGTGATGTCTAGTCTTAGATTTGTGAGTATTTGGTGAGTTTTCCTGCTGGAATTATTGCAGTGGCTTTAAACAATAGTTTACATTCCTTCAGTGGAGGAAAGCCAATATGTCCTGGAGTCCAGTTCATATGCAGGTTATGATAATGTCATGATGGATCTCAACAATAAAGGTAGGTCTGCAAGGTCCTTTCCAAACACGTCGTCATCCAACGAGTTAAACTGCAAATGCTGCCAAAACTGAGCAGTGAGGTCCCAGTTGCAAGGCTTATTACAGACATTAAAATGCCATAAACTGTTTTTAGACATCAAACTGTACAAATTCTCCAACATCAAAGTTTTTCATAATCCTGTGTGCTGTTAACTTGACCGAGATGAGAACGGGAAATACCAAAAGAATAGCCTGTGGCTGTGGTCATGTGATCTCAGAATGTGTCAAACGTGCACTCTCACCCTCAGCAGATCGCTCATCTTCTGCATCTTGATCCCAATGGACCACCACTGAAAGACCAGGTCATGGCTTGTGTAACTGTGATGACTGTGTTAACTCTGAAAACTTATCAAGAGCTCTCTACTGCAGCACAGCTTGCTACACACGATTATGAGAGGTCATGCATGGTTGAAAGGAATAAAGTCATTCCAAATAAGTGCTAGAACTGACATTAAGCAGACTATGACAAATATAACATACAGTTATTGGAAAAATGTGTTTACATTTTTTTATTTTTCATTATAATTTTAGTTTTAAACAAACCAATTCTCCAAAATCATACACTAATTCTCAGCCTTTTAACACAAAAATCTAACAGGAATTAATATTATGGCAAAGATGTTTGCAAATTTGATTTGATTTTGAAAAGTGTTTGTGAGAAGTGCTTCATTTTTGCAAGAGATGTAAGACATTTAGCATTTTGTGTGTGCAGTTCTTGGATTTGTGTGTAAAGTTTTGAAAAAAAGAGGCAAAGATTTGAATTTTTTAAGAAGAAGTGTAATTTTAGTTCTTCAACTTAGACTTATTTCATTTTATTGCTAAGGCCACATTTTTGTTTTACATTACATTTTTTTTTTAGTTTTAACGTTTTTAATTATTTATTTTCTGCTTTATTTCAGTCAATAAAACAAATAAAAAAAAGTTTTAGACTATTTTTAATTTAGGATCAGTTTTTATTTAGTGATAATGAACAATTGCCTGTGCATTATCAAGCTCATTTCACTGCGACCCACTTAACAATTTAATACATGGACATGAAATATTGTTTTATTTTTAAATTATTTAATAATGTTAACCGTAGGTTATATTGTCTTAAAGCACCAGCTAAGAAAAATAGTTCTTTACATTGTATAAAAGGGAAATTCAGCCAAGTATGGTGACCCATGCTCAGAATTTGTGCTCTGCATTTAACCCATCCGAAATGCACAAACACAGAGCAGTGAACACACACTCACACTGTGAGCACACACCCGGAGCAGTGGGCAGCCATTTATGCTGCGGCGCCCGGGGAGCAGTTGGGGGTTCGATGCCTTGCTCAAGGGCACCTAAGTCGTGGTATTGAAGGTGGAGAGAGAACCGTTCATGCACTCCCCCCACCCACAATTCCGTCCGGCCCGAGACTAGAACCCACAACCCTTCGATTGGGAGTCCAACCCTCTAACCATTTACCCTCAACCCTCTAACAAAATATGTTGACCTAGGAACACATCTAACTCGGCAAAATCAGGACGTGCGGTTCAGTGTCTCACCTAAATTTATGTTGACGGTCTCGAAACAGTGCCTGTGTTGTTCTCTGATCTCAGTGAAAACATAACCAAGGAGGAATAGCCTACAGCAAATGAGTCATGCAAAATCTTCCTCAATTACCACATAGAGAATCAAGGGTCACGAAGAGAACATAGAAGAATGTGTAGCCTAGATCTTAAAAGCTCACAACACAGTATAAACACCACTGCACAAGAAAAACATTTAAGACCTAGAACAAGGATGTTTTGGGGTGAAATATGAAAACAAACTGTGTTGTCTGTATATGCACTTGCGTTGAATTCCAGTTGTGCCAGCACAATCTAAATGGCTTTGTATGTTTGCCTAGGGATTTTCACATCATTCAAATGGCATTAAAGCACAAATGGGTCAAATAAACAGACTGTGAACTAGATTACTTTTTTTTTTTTGGCCTGACATTTATCGGTTTACAAAGCTATCAGGAGATCCGCAGAACATTTTATGAATTATATCATTTTAAAACTTAAAAATATATTTTTCGTTATTTCATTTGTGAAGAAAAAAGCAAAAGAGAAGCCCCAAGAGCCAAATTAACCCCAGTTGACCTCTGGACTGAAACTCAATCTAAAGTGTCCAGCAGGGGCTGAGTAGGTGTTGAAAAGTCTGCTGTATTCTTGTCTAAAGTTAGAAATATATGGCCTACAACTTAAACTGACAGTTCTGACACTTCTAATCCCAAGCCTTCGGTTAAGATAACCTAAATGAATCGAGGGACCAAGACAGTCCATTGAAGGGTTTCTCTGTGTATTATGACCTCTAAGTGTGTAGTGCTCTAGGGTCATCTGGGGTACGCCATAACAGCCATCTTTGTTTGGAAAGAAAACATTATAATCCTTCCCATCGATCAGCACACTCCAAGCACCATATTTTATTTCAGATCAGTATAATCTTTCAAGAAAAACGAGTGTAACTCTAAACAGCATTAATGAACTGTCAGTATACACTGTAAAAAATAATCCTGTAAAAAAACAGTAAAATACTGGCAGCTGTGGTTGCCATTATCATACTGTTAAAATACGGTGTGTTACTGTTTTTGAAATTAACAGCTAAATACCGTTTTGACAACTACAGCATAAAACTGTAATTTTACAGCCTGGTATTTAACAGCTATATGCTGTAGTTGTCAAAACAGTATTTAGCTGTTAATTTCAAAAACAGTAACACACCGTATTTTTACAGTATGATAATGGCAACCACAGCTGCCAGTAGTTAACTGTTTTTTTACAGTATTAGTTTTTACAATGAAAACCCAATAATTTCAATTCTAAATGCTATTATAACCCTGCACATTATTTTTGTCATGGATTACAAAAAAGGAATAAAGACAAGTTAGTATTTTTTTTTATTATTCTGATACAACACCAGATAAATTCTGCTCAATTATTGTAAACTAAAATAGGCAAATAAAAAAATACTAGTCAAGTACTATTCAGTCAGTGCATACAATTAAGCACCCATCAAAATGCAAAAATGTCTGAAAAATAAGAGGATAATATCTTCAGTGAACAATGATTTAAAAGGAATAGTTAATCCCAAACAATAATTTATCCCATAATTTACTCACCCTCAAACCATAAGTGTATATGGCTTTCTTCTTCCAGCCATAATGCATAACATCCTTCCCAGATTTGTAAAGTTTTTGAAGCTCCAATAAACGCATCAATAACGCATAAAAGTAATCGATATGTATCCAGTGGGATTAATAAATGTCTAATAAGGAAAGCCATGCCTTTTTTTAAGAAAGATATCTTTATTTTATAAATTTATAAAATATAATCATGGCATGACCATATGCTTGTTCATAATTGAGTTGAGTTCTGGCGGAAGGGTCACCTCTGGCCTGACGCATGACGTAGGACGTATGGCGAAGACGTAGCGAAAGCTTAGATTTGAACTGACGAATGCGTCACATCTACATCCATTATCGGTGCGCAAAAAGCAGAAACTTGAATACCGGCGAGAGATTTTATGGTAGTTCACGTTGACTAAAACACACAAGAAAAAGCGTTTTGGAAAAAAACTTTTTTGGCAATCACAGACATTCGCATTCGGACAGGATTAGATTAATCTGAGGACCCTCGAGTTTGACGAAAAACAGTAGGTCATTTGCTCTGGAATTTTTACAGAGGTCGTGTGAGAAAAAGACAGACATGGCAGATTCGGACAGGATTCAAATCTCAAAGTACATCTGTCAAGCATAAATTTCTCTAACGTCCCCCTGTGAAACTAGTCCCGTCCGAATAGGGCTTAAGACGTTTTGAAAGAATAGGACTTTGATATAAGATTTCATATGTCGGGTCAAAGGTCATTCTTCTGCCAGAACTCGACTCTATCTGGAACTCGCGTACGGCTGTTTCTGGAAGCCAGTGATTATAGCTGATAAAAGTTATAAACATGGATATTTTTCTTACAAAAAACCATCGCTTCACTTCATTAACCCCCTGGAGTCGTATGGATTTTATGATGGATGGATGCGGTTTTTGGAGCTTCAAAAACTCGGGATCTATTCAATGCCATTGCAAAGCTGGGAAGCCAGAATATTATTTTCTCTTTATAACTCCGACTGTGTTCGGCTCAAAGAAGAAAGTAAGGATGGCTTGAGGATTCTATTGTCACCATATTAATACTAACATATTAATTAGAAATAAATAAAATAAGTCCAAACTTGTTACCTTTGAAGGAATTCTAGTGTGGATGCTGCTTCCTCTTGGTACTGCAAATTAAAAATGTAATACGAAGAGAACAATGCAGCAAGTCCAGAGATAAAGGTTGGCTGCACACCCTCGCAGATTATTCGGCCTTCGAGGCTGATCATCCATTGTTTCATCCATTGGCCCGGATTAACACCTGGATCATAAAGGAATGGATAAATTAATGGTTATTCTATGATCTCTGGAGAGTTTGGTGTAGAAAAGGTAGTTAGAAATTAGTACATTATTTTATAACCTGAAAAAATGCACACAATGTCATGTCTTACAATTTAACAAAACCTACAATATCTCTATAAAAATAAAAAAAGGAAAAAGAAAGGTTGTTTTAGTCTGTTTTTAACTTAAAGGAGAACTCCGGTGCAAGATGAACCTCGGGTGTAGTAACACATTGGTACCAAGACGAATGTTCTCTGGGATTTTTTTTTTTTTTTTTTTGATTTTGCGCCGGAGTTCTCCTTTAATGCTAAGCCAGCCTCCGAGAGGGAAAAAAAGTGTACAATACAATAAAGTGTAGTGATTTTTTTGTAAAGACTCAAATTCAAACCAGCACAGTGTAATAAAACATGATTCAAAGACAGTAAACTCTAGAATGAAGCACTTAAATGTGAATCCTTTCATAATAGTAAAACTTTTTTTGTAAAATAAATTGCAGACATGTCTAATATGATATACTTACCAAGCAGGATCAAACGAGGACTCACAGGCAGGTTCCCCATCTTTTCGAGGTCAGCAGGAGTGGCAGACATCTATTGTCAAAGATAACAATTTAAGACAACTGACTAATCTTAACGTGATACTTGCTGATAACGTTGATAATATTCTACAGAGGTAAAAGGCTTTTTGTACTCAGAACAGGAACATATTCAAAAAAATATTATATTTTGATGGGAGTAAATGATGAGAGGACTATCATGTTTGGTTGAACTTGACAATGAGCTGACAATGAAACATGTTGTAAAGAACAGATCTTGATAATAACTACCGAAGCCATCGATTCTCGTTAAAATACGTTATAAAATGGCTGAAACAGATGCAGTGCAAGACGCTGTTATGCTGCTATTAGTAGCTGCAATAAAGTCAGCAGCGGTTTGAAAAGGCACCTTTACAGTAGCTAATTAGACAAGAATTTAAAATGTTGTTCATACCTCACTTACCATTTACTTACAAAAAAGCCCGTTTCATAAACACTCGTAATTCGAAATTAAATTCGAGTTTTACTCATAAAACTCAAACTTCATAAGTCACTTGCATGCTTGGCAGTAGTCTACACACGCGTTTTGAATCTGCATGCAAATCTTACCTGTTCACTAACCGGATTCACTGGATATTGCTATTTTAATTATAAGTAAAATAAGCGCGGAGCGGCAGATTTGTCTATGTCTCTAGATGTCTCTCATGGACTGAATGCGCACGTTAACATTACGACAGAAGAAAAAAAAAATACTGAATTATCTAGTTAATAACTACCGAAGCCATAGATTTTCGTTAAAATGTCTGAAATGCAGTGCAAGACGCTGTTGCTGCTATTATTTTTTTGCGATCAAGCCAGCAGCGGTTTGTTGACCTAGTAATTACAAGAATTTAAAATGTTCCTCACTACCATTTATTGACAATAAATAAATAAATTGTACATGTGCCCGTTTCATAAACACTCAAAACTCAAACTTCATTATTCACGTGTATGCTTATGAGTGTGCCTGCAAATCTTAACCGTTCACTAACCGGATGCACTGGATCTTTATATTGTTATTTTATAAGTAGGCTAGGCTACTTAAAAGGGCGATTAAATTAAGCGCGGAGCCGCAAATTAAGTTATACCGGCAGATAAATTATTGTCTATGTCTCTATCTCATGGACTGAAATGTGCACATAACACAAAAGAAAAAAAAGATTGATTTCGTTCATTCCCATTCATATTACTTGGATAAAGTTTGGTAAAATATGCAGGTTGGATGAAAATTAGGGATTCTTACCTGTGTTGTGTAATAAAGATGGCTGTATGATGGCTGTATGCAGTCTGGGATCGGTCGACCAATTATTTGCCTATAACGTTAGTTAAAACACATAATTTAATTGAGGCATCTGATTTAAATCACAGAAGCTTTATTAGAAGTTTAAGATGTTATATTTAAAAGTAATAGGTCATTTAAAGATAATAAAATAATAAATCGTTGCAAACCTACCTCAATCTGATATTCCAAACTGGCGCCTTGTGCTCATTGGATGAAAATAGGGTATAGTACTGTTAAATAACAGTGTCAAATTGTTGTTGATCGACCACGCAACCCGAAGTGAACAAGTCTTCCCATAATGCATTGTAAAAAAAAGCAAAATGCTGTTATTACATGGAAACAGCAATTTGCTGTTAAATTTCCATGTAAATTTACAGGAATTTTTTACAGTGTAGGAAGTCGTGTGTAAAGCAGACGATGGATATTTTACACTGTTGATTTTTTTACACTGAGGATTTTCACCTTAAACTGTTTTGTCTCAAAACAAATGCTTCTGAAAAGAGGTCAAACACATATCTATGATTAGTTTAAAAGTTATGGATGAATATCTGGGCTCTACTTCTCACTAAATGACACTTTTAGCTAAAAAGTTTTAGCTGACCTTGTATATTCTGTGACAGTTATATCAGAAAATGTGCTTTGTGGTGAAAGCTAACCATTTTAATGAGACAGAAGAATTTCTACTGGTGAATCACACACAGACTCTAAATAATTCAATCCCATATCGCTTAGCCTACTATATTTGTAGACCTCAAAATAATTTTTAGTAATTTTCCCCCATATATGGACATGTTTGTCAGTAATAATCAGTGATTCTATGTATACTTTTGCTGCAGAAATAGATCATCAAACATGATTAAGATACGGAGGTAACCGATACACACTACTGTTTAAACATTTGGGCTCTCTAAGATTTGTTTGTTTCTGAAAGAAGTCTCACATACTCACCAAAGCAACATTTATGTGTTAAAAAGTCAAAGTTATTTATTCCTGTGATTTTACTACATTACTCCAGTCTTAAGTGTCACATGATCCATCAGGAATCATTCTAATATGCTGATTAGTTTATTTATTTATTTCATTTTTAGCATATTTTTGTGGAAACCATGATATCAAAATTTAATAGCATTTATTTGTTGTACATAATTTATTAAACTTTATAAAATAAAATAATGCTTATTACTCATCACTAAATTATATGCATAACACTGAGATAAATAATTCTGCAGGATACATTTCCAACAGTGTTTAATTTGAAAAGGCTGGAAAATGGTTAATTTGTGATGGGTTAACACTTCTCTGTCTGTTGTGACTGACATACACGGCTCTGAGCATGTATAAACACATCAATAGTGACATGTTAAAAGTATATTACATCAACAGGTCAGCATACAGAACATTCCATTTTGAGAATTTCTAAGAAAATGTTCACTCAAGCCTACGTTTGGTTTCATCTGCATCATTATGTAACATTGATCGCGTTCTTTTGCATGCCATCTCTGGACCTGCATGAATTCGCAGAGGTTTGGCACTAGTTCCAACTGAGAAAACCTACGTGCTATATCACCATCAACAACAATCCTTGCATGCTTTCAGGAATGTCACTAATGTGTCTGGAAAAATGACTAATCCTGTTCTCTATGGTTGCAGACAGCAACCTCCAATTAAACTCTCCCGAGTCTAATTACACAGTTTATGAGATTGCGGACAGGGTGATGAATCAAGGGAAATCATGCGATGGGTTATATAACGATTCCTAATGATGACAGTTGCAATCTAGAAGATTTAGGTCAGATTAAGTTATTTTTCCTTTTACAAAACCTCAAAAAAATGCAAGCACTTTTAATCAGTTGACAAATATAATATTTCTTAAACCCATAGTAGCAGCTCCTTATTTTTAAATAAAACTGTAAAAACTATCTGTTGCTGATGGTACATGCCATGCACTGCAGGACTCTCAATACCTTAAGATCAAGAGTTAAGTTAGAGTTAACTGCCATGCACTGACACATTACAGACCTTACAAGGAATTTGCAAGAGTATAAATAAGCTGTTGATGTTGCAATTAACCTGTCATTAACAGACATCATCACTATGCCTTCCAAAAACAAAAACTGTGATGGGGCGCTGGATAGACTATATAAAAGCAAATATATTTCCCATGTTGATGAACAACTAATATGAATAGTGGGATCAATGTGGACATGGTCCTGGTATATGCCAATAATATATATTATGAATATGAGTATGTGTGACACTTCTCTATAAATAACAGATTCCTGGTGATGTAAAGCACATTTGGACACAATAAAAGCCCAAATCTCACTTTATAGAGCTCTGTCACATTCATTTTTAAATATAGAAAAAACATTCAGTGCAACATCTGTATATAATGCATTCAGGAGTACACTGTTACATAACAGAGCAGACATCTTGGAAACATTTTAATAAAAGAAATTATTAGTGCTAGCCACAGATCAGAATAATTCATTGTGATTAACATAATGATTTTCACAATATTACTGCTTTACTGTATTTTGATCAAGTAAATCATATGAGATTAATTAAAGTTTCAAAAGTATTGAAAAATCCAAATTACCCAATTTTTTTTTTACCTGCCAGTGTACTAGAATCACTATGAAGACTTTTTTTTTTAAATGTCTCATATGAATTTCATTCATAAATCATTTTTACAGTTATCTTTGTTTTTAGCAGTGTGTTGATGGATGCGTCTCAAAAAGTCATGGAGCAAATTATAAAAAATAATCAAGCCAATGATGATTTTTCTTCTGCGGTTCAACTGCACATGATCTGCTTCAATAATCTATCTGCACTTACACTCTTAAAAATAAAGGGGCTTCATGGTGCCATAGAAGAACCTTTTTGTCTAAATGGTTCCATAAAGAACCTTTAACATCTAAAGATCCTTACTGTTTTACAAAAGGTTCTTAGTGGTGAAAGAAGTTTCTTCAGATTATAAAAAGGTAAGAAAGAGATGGTTCTTTAAAGAACCTTTGACTGAATGGTTCTTTGTGAAACCAAAAATGGTTCTTCTACAGCATCGCTTGAAGCACCTTTTGAAGCACCTTTATTTTTAAGAGTGTAAAACAACCTTTTGCACGATTCTACTACACGCTATTATAAACAATATACAGTCCACTAGTGCACATATATTATTTTTACAGCGTTCTCGTATATTCTGAGCAAGGCAAACATATGTGGATTCTGGTTACATAAATCAATAAAAAAAAAAAAAACTGAACAGACTATAAAAGAGGCCAGACAATCTGTTCTGATTTATCTGTGAACAATTAGACCTTTTCAACACTGGACACTGAAACTGCATCAGTCAGAACCTGCATGCTTTTGAGACACAGAAGGGTTTCGTTTTTAGGATGTTTATCACATCGGCCTGACTATTAATGACCCAAACCTGATGTTCCAGACCCAGAACTCTGCGCATGATGACTGACGATGGGCGCATTCTCAAACCCCTGCCCCAAATCCATCAGGCTTTCAATTGCACTGTTTGCGCTCTTCTGCTACGATACACATGTGTTTCGCCTTAAGCGAGTGTATTTTTAGAAAGCGATGGGGAGGTGGTGGACTCTGAATGGTACACATGGGGGCAGAGGGTGATGGCTGGGGGCAATTACTAGAAGTGTAATTATATGAGAGTGGGTAGAAGCTCAGCACATGATTAATTTGGGGAGAATGCAAAACATCCTTACAACTGATAGGATGATGAGGGATGAGCTGTTAATTGGTTTAGTCTTTCAAAATCCTGTGTTAGTTTTCCATCTAAATCCAGCGTTTTTATTCAGAAAGTGGAGTAAGCGCCTTTCATACACACACATAGACAATAATATATTGGAAACACATGGCCAAGTCCGTTTCTGTGTGAAGTGGATAAACATTTCAACGTGCGATGCTGAAAACAACAATGTAAACCAAACGAAAGCTCTCCATTCCTGACTAACATTTACTTATTTACTTTAATTCCTGGTAATTTGGATGCTTGTAAAAGAGAGATGGGATTCTCTGTTGTGGTTTGGTTTGCTGGGGGCAGAAAACAGAGTCTAGGAGGATGAGTTCTGTGAATTATGACATGGAAAGAAAATGAGTGGAGAGGAGTAGTCAGCATTTAGTCTTTAAGGGGTCATTATGTTTCACTAGGGCAAGATGTCTCTCGGAAACTTAGCTTGCATGTTAAAACACCTGCTGCGGTTCTACAATGAGGTCAAATCGGATCACAGTTGGCTGTCAATCACCAGAACAACAAGTCTGGAAAACAGGGTGGAGGAAATGTCAAAAAAATATCAGTGCTAAAGTTAGCTGATGAGCAAAATTAGATCTAAATCATTAAACTGAAAACTTGGTTAACAGATGAGAGCGAAGGGAGACATTACGAGAGAGTTCAACTGTTGTTCTGAGGTCAACATAAACATACGATATACAGAGCAAAAACACAGTTGCAAACATTATGTTTCATACAACAGGCCAATAGGCAAGACGTTAAAAGTGAGTAACTTATGTTTTAGATACAACATTGCCAGTACTTTGTCTATGAGAATATGTACTACAGAATCAGCCGTTGTGCATAGCGGAGGAATACAAAGTACGTTAGTTCTGTTTACTGTTTAAAGAATCTGTGAATGATTTTTTTTTTTTTATGAATCAATTCAATGAATCGCCTATATTAGTCACTTGTTTCGTTCCTGAATTAGTCTGTGTTTGTGACCGAATGCTTTGAGGAAATGAAAAAAATGACTCAAAGTCTGGTAGCTAGTTGCCACTTACTGGCGTAACAATGTAACCTACAGAAGGAGTGACTGAAAAATTGATAACCTTTCTACTGACTCTGAACAGAGTGAACACTCTGAACAGAGTGTATAACCTACTAAATTATTATAGGCCTAATGTAAACGACTGAAAAATGTGTGTGAGAAATTATTTTTGGTTTGTTTCAGTAAAAATAGGCAGAGGGAAACTCTATTCTATTCTCATAATTAGGTGAAGGGGCACCTCCTTTTTTTCTGAACTTCACCTTGAGCCTGTCAGCTGTTCACTGCTTCACAGAAGCCGCAGTGATCGCCACCCACATGCAGGTGCTTCCTCTCCTCCTCCCTGAGTCGACTCACTCTCTGCTCATCTCTTTTTATTGATCTCCAAATTAACCTGCCCTCTCCTGCTCTTTGTTCATGTTTTGCCCCTGAGCGGCGGCGTTTTCCATGAAACTTGGCTTGAGATCATGCTCTCAGTCGGCCCTAATAAACAGTAAAAAGATCCAGCCCTGCAGCGACAAACAGCACCGGTTAAACACGGGACATGTGCTACCTTACAAGTTGACAGGAGTCAATCAAGCAGAGGTCTTTGAGAAAGAAAACAGGAATGAATCTTGGTGCAGACAAGTGGTCAATAGGCAGAGACAAAGTTTGTTTAACTTAATTTGAAATACAGAACGATGCCTCAGGTTCAAACACAGATGGTTCTTTTTAAATGACCTCGAAACTGAACTTTCAGTTTGGTTTTTTTGTCTCTCCCCCTCACACACACACACTTTAAAGTCAGCATTCAGTCAGACATGATCAAACACATCCTTACAACCTCAACGTTAATGTTGTCTTTCAGCACGGCCCAGTGTACGTGCCATCTTCAGCGAGTCCTAAAGAACCAGGGTTCAATTATAAGGGCATGTTTGTACAGTATCTTAGACACACAATTAAACACTTGACATATATTGTCATTGGAAAGTTGTCTCCCTTGAAATGGTTTGGGTTGATCATAACATCACTGGTGAATGACTCACCTTTATCAAAGTAAGAGTTTTTATCCAGATTCTGTAGGGTAGGTGAGCGTGATTTCACCAAGTACAGCATGTTCCTGGATCAACATCCTTGTTGATCCTGAATCAAAATTCCAATCAACCAATCAAAACTGAGATATAACTTTTCGGAAAACATCTGTTTTAGGCTTACAACCACAGAAATACAAGATCAAGTGTTTCAAACTTCTGACTCTACATCAGGGCAAATAAACAAAATAATAAATAAAAAAAATATATATAATTTGTATTAATATCCAAAGTAATATTTTTATGCATATTATTTTTTTATTCCTTTTTTTTTTTTTGCTGCATTTGGCAGTCATGCTAATGGTTTCTATCAGCCACAGTTTACATTCAAGTAGGGATACAAAGTCGATAAAAAGTGATTCATAATTTCCAAAATAAAAGTTTGTGTTTATATAATATGTGTGTGTACTGTGTATATTTATAAGTAGGCTACAGTGTATATACACACAGATACATTCATATATTCAAGAAATATATGTAATATATATTTATATATGATATAAAAAATAATAAATACAATAAATATACATATATATTACATATATTTCTTGAATATATATATATATATATATATATATATATATATATATATATATATATATATATATATATATATATATATATATATATATATATATACACATGTATTGCAAGTGCATACATATAAATATACACAGTACACACATACATATTTTGTAAACAATTTATCGTGATTCATCGATTTTAGCCTTACCCTAAAGCATATGATACACTTTACCCCACTGCAACCATTTCGGGAAAGAAATAATTTACGTGGTTTTATATACTGCCAGTTCACCAATATGTGATTCAGATTTTTTTTTATATAATAGCTGCTATAGAAAAAACATTGAAATGTATTGATAATGGAGGAGACACAGCTTAACCACTGACATACTTTTTCCTATATCCGGTGCCGGCCCGAGCCTCTTGGGGGCCCTAAGCAGAATTTGATTTGGGGGCCCCCGTCCCACCATGCGGAGTTACCTGTGCTTCAAGATTATTGACACAAATGTCACACTATAATGTTACATTATAAATGAATACAGTAAGGTTATGTATTAATACAAAATAAATAAATAAAACTCAATACTTAACATACTTCACTCTTAAACTTCTGAATACAAACTGTCACAAAACATGAAATAAATAATTTGCAAATGTGCATTAAATCTGCAATCTTTTAAATGAAACCAAAATAGACAAACATTAATATACAAAAAAATATAATGCTACAAAAAATAGTTAAAACCTTAAATAATGAAAGCAAACATAAGAACAGGATTCAACAATGACAATTGTACAACAATGACCTCAAAATTGTTCCTTGCTAGCTTTTCAGGAGGCAAAGTCACTGATAACATCGGGACAGCAGGTAATGTATTGTTGTGCCCCCCCCCCCCCCTTCCTCAAATATGATGATGGAAAATAAACACCTACTATAGGGGTGAAAATAGAACTTAAATCAAATAAAAAAGTAAAATAATAAATTGTATTATTTACTAATTAGAATTGTACCATTCAACATTTACCTATGTCTATAACTTTATTATGACTAATTTATTTCATAGTCTTAAGAATTCAGAAATCATGCAATGCGAAACTAAGCAGTTTTACTATGATAAAACCTTGGTTTCTTTTTTGTAAGGGTTGTGAAATGCACGTTTTTTGTTTAAGAAATTATATAGGCTGTGTCATCTATAGCAAAAATGTAACAGCAGCAATTACATGGCATTTGGCTCCCTGTGCAGGAATTTGTAATAACATGAAGTCAATTTAAACGTTATTGATGGCTTAGGTGTGTTTTTATAGCAACAACAAAGAAATATTACAGTATATTAATACTTCTTTGTAAATTATTATTTGAAGTAACAAAACCATGGTTAATTTGCAGTTGGCTACAAGAACGATGATTTGTGTATTGATAAAACCATTGGTAATTTTCGTAAGGGAACCTGAAAAAAAAAAAACAACCTTTAACAGGAATGCACCTGAAAGTGATAAACAGGCCTCGTTTTTGCCTAAATGATTTATACTTTATTTTAATATATATTAAAAATGTATAAGGTGACTGCAATTCTTTCTCCTCAAATGCTACTGAGCTTCAAATTTGCCTTTGAGCCCATGTGAAAAAGTAGCATAATTTACATATAATTTACAGTTTATTTTAATAAATATTCAACATTATATTCAATTGTGCATTATAGCTGACACCTAGATGAACAATTACAGTTGCTTTTATGACTGTAAGTCATTCTCCTCAAATGCTACTGACGTTAGAAAAGTGTATCCCAATATCGCATGTAACTTTAGAGACAGCCCCTAAATTTGAAACTCTCGACGTCCGACGACAGCCAACTTTATGTCCTTTTCTTCTTTCTCTTTTCGGCACCAGAGGGATACATCCTTTTTGTGACATGGCTTAACATTTATTACAGTGACGCGCACTTGCGCGCCGGCGTGAATTGTCAATGCACGCGAGGTGTCTATGCGCAATTGCGCATGACTCAAATGCTAGCAGAGACAGCAGCAGTTGTCGGTAAATACATTTTTTTTTGTCTGGAATTATTCATTTATTCGTTCATTATTCATTCATTCATTCATTCATTTATATCACTTGTTTAAGTTATTTAATTGTAAATATATATATATATATATATATATATATATATATATATATATTGGGGGCCCCCTGGTGGCCCCAAGCAGCCGCTTAGTTCGCTTATGCCTCGGCCCGGCCCTGCCTATATCCCTCAGATATGGCTTGATTTTATGTTGAGAACTTAAACAACATATCTTGATCAACTCATACTCCCAGTGTAATCAGATACATACAGTATTGTACATTAAAATGAAAATTAGATCACTTATACAATACATTCTTCTGTTTCTAAAGTGCACTCCAGCATGTGTTCAGTTTCTATTCTAGTGTTTCTGAAAACAACAGAGTATCAGCAAAAAAAAAAAAAAAAAAAAAAAAAAAAAATGCATTCATTGCATCCGTATCGTCCTGGGGTGCCAAACAGTAATTCAACTACATATGAAACAACTCTTCTAAAAAGGAGTTTGGTACATTCCCCAGCGCACAAAACCTTTTCCATTGCTTGCTTTTTACTCTATGTTTATAGCATGTCCTTGTGCCACATAAACAGTTTGAGCAAACAAGCTGCAACGGTTTAAGATGCTTAACATTTTTTGCCTGGTCTTTTGGTCTATGGGGGGTCATTAACTCAGCATTAATCAAATGAGGAGAAAAAAAGCCTGTGGTCTGATGGGAGGAAATAGCAAGGAACACAACAGAGTGCAGTTCTCGCAGTCAACACGCAACACTGGCGTGTGCACACTCTTGGAATGGATGCTGTGGATGCAGAGAGACTTTGAGAGAGGCTCTAAATAGGAAAAATGTGTCTACTGCCTCACAGGTTCAAAGAGTTTGGCAATGTGATTTATTCTTTTATTTTCCATGTTGCAATGAAGCTTGGACTGATTTGGGGAAATATCTGCAGGGGTCAGAGGCAAAGCAAGTGGATGTAAAAAGCCACCAAAAGTCTATCTGTATTTCCTGTTTACTCTTAATTACTTCCGAGATTTCAGTCATAATGATGCATCATGCTAAAGCATTTGGCACAGAACATTCATTCACTCACCCCTCAACCACATCCAGCATCTTTGAATCATCAGCGCTGACATCATTGCGAATCTTGTTGAAACACGTTTGAATCTGACAGGTCTCAGAGCAGAAACTCTTGACAATGTAATGATGTTAATAATATCATGGCAACTAGCAGATATATTTTAAAGCAAATACATTTCTATTCATTCTATTGTGTCCCATTCCTTTTGACTAATCCTCAAAGAATCATGGAAAAAATGTATCACTGATAATAATAAGAAATGTTTCTTGAGCACCAAATCCGCATATTAAAATTATTTCTCCAGGATCATAGAATTTCTTGTCTTATTTTTAATGTATACCCAGTTTGCTTTGCTTACAGAAGTGGTCAAGCAAAGCTGCATGAACTCCAAAACCTGATGATCATGTTCTCCAGCATATTTTAAGATGATCCAAAGAGCATCTTGTGCTTTTTGTAAAATCATCACACTTAAAAATAGTGTTGAATCTGAAATATTTCTCCTTAAATTTATATCTTTTATTCAAAACCTGTCAACTTTGTTTATTTCCTGGTCTATTTTTTGACCCCACTGTGATAGAGATAAAATTCAGGAAGAAGAAAAAGAAGAAAATGCTCATCTGTTGTCCCCATACTGGCCCCATTCTATCAAACATTTACATTCCAACTGAAACACACACACATAAAATATTCAGGCACAGCGGTTGTTCTTAAATTCCGATTAAGTTTTTCATATTCCATTTAAAATGAATGTAAATCAAATGCAATTATCTTGTGGGCCGCGGGGGGTGAAGTAATTATTTTTGCGATTACAGAGGACTGTTGTGAATTAAATTAGCTGGCTCGGAGAATGTTTAACTAACATTAGAAGGATGACAACCTCTCCATCTTACTAAACATGGCACATGATTGGCAGACTTACTAACATAACATTTATCTTTTTCCACTGATAACTCTCCCGTTCTCTACCATAAACCTTGAGGTTTCTTCTTAGTGCTTAAAGTATCATCATAAACTTGCTTATTTTATACAGACAGCTCTAAACTGGTCTGTCGTGTGCTCTAAAGCGCAGCTCATAAGCATCATGTGACTGATACTCTTTTGCAATATCTGAATGGCTTTGAAATGCCAAATGGGAATAGTCTATAAACCCTTAGATAAATAATATGCATGATTTATCACTTTAACTCACATGACTTTTTACTCATCATTAAACACATTTCAAAATACACCAGAGGTCTCAGAAAAAAAATCATCCACCTGAAATCCTGCTAAAGTCTTCTTACATATTTACTCAAAATCCAGCCGCATAACCGTAAAAATGGCAAATTGAAGATGACAGTGCTTTTAATCATTGCTACAATATGACACTTCCAGAAACAGCCCAACAGACAGATAACATTCTCCGGACTATATTTCTGGCAAAAAATAAATAGTCTTTTTACGATACCCTTTGGACCCGGTGGAATGAAGGTCTAATTCAAACCAGAGAGGGTATCCTATTGGGGTGTCAGATGTTTCAACTGTCCCATGTCTGTCTGTTGTCATTCACAGCTGTATCCCCGTTTTCTAGTCGAGCCCATTAAAAAATGGAATGATTACAGCTGTTCGTATGTTTATTTTAACATTGTGATTCATCAGCAGATGAGCCAGTTGTTAGCGCTGATTTTGTTTGTCAGGGTGTTTTTATTGTTGCTGTTGCTACATTGAGAACACACAGATATTTGTATTATGTTGCAGCCCAGATCTAGAAAACATGGGTAATATGATACGTACAAATGCAGATGACTCCAGTTTTGGGATTAGGGTGTGCAGGTGTTACGGTTACAGCTTGCATTCCCGACACTGTCTGTGCATGTGTTAGGGTGTAACCATGGAAACTAAATGGGAGCTCATGCAAATTATATGCTTCGATCACACCCTGTTTGTTCAAGGCATTAAAATTCATATGAACAAAAAAATATGATTTGATTCTCAGTTCAGTTCAAATAAGGGGGTCTACACAAAAACACTGATTTATAGCAACTGGCATTGATTGATGTTTTTTATTAGTCACAGTTTTTAATTTTTTATTTATCAATATACATGAACGCACAATGAGAGAGATAAATTCTTCATTAGATGGCTTTAGACACAATACAGCTGTTAAAATACAAATAGTATTTTTTTTTACCCTTGAAGATATAGTGGTTACACTTTACAATAAGTTTTCATTTGATGACTACATTAGTTAACATGAACTAACATTGAACAACACTTCTATAGCATTTATTTATCTTCGTTAATGTAAATGTTTTATTAATAATTTTTTTTAATTATTTGCTAACATTAGTTAATGCACTGTGAACAAATAAAGATTGATTGCATTTTAATTATTAACAAAGGTTCATACTAAGTTCTGTAAAATTAATTGCTTGTTATTATGAACTAACTGACATACAACTAATATTAAAGCTGCAGTACGTACGTTTTGCCTATTTGTCGCCATCTCTGTTTGAAAACCTGCAATTGCAGCTGTTATGTAAAAAAAAAAGTTAGCCTGAATGCACCGTGGATAAAAAGCGTCTGCTAAATGCATAAATGTAAAGGTAATGTTTTGAGGAGTATATGTGTGGCAGTCAGTCACCACAAGGGTGTGGATATTTAATATACTTCGCATTCACAGATTCTAGTCTACGTGCTGGAATATAAGACGCAAAAAAGAATTTAAACTGGATATTGTCATCTGAACAAGTAAATTACAGGTCTGCCACATTTGTTCTGACCAACTGAGGAAAAAAGCATAAAAATAAATTGCGATTTGGTGATTTACTCTAAAGATCGGTTAGCTCATATCACATAAAACCATGCAAATTATTATTATTGTGTGACGAGTCAGCTGCCTCCTCCCTGGTTTTCACCGGGCTGGCGGCATGTGATGGGGCACACCTGAAGAAATGGAGCCTCATCACCACCGCTGTTTTAAAAGCCCAAGGCCCCTCTCTTCGGGAGACCGGTCTCTTCCCTGTGCATGCACGTTGGTGTCCTCGTGGGTCCAGGAAGGGTGCGTTGAGGGACTCCCGCGCTACTGGAGACGTGAGCTGCCGGCCGATGGGCCAGGATGCCGGGCCGTCCATCCCCTGCCAGCGCCGCGGCCAATGAGAGTGATGCGGCCGCTAGAGGAAGCCGCCGCCTCTCACGCCCCGGACAGAATAGGGGAGCGCGTGCGGCCACCGGACTCCGCCACTTACCTGGACCCTTCCTCCATGAACACTGCCCGACCCACACGAACCCTGCAGCATGACGAGGACAACAGATACCCTGTTATTTTGGACACTCTCCCCCATTGGCCACTCTTATTCCCTGTTTTGTTTTATTTTCTATTAATAAAAGCCTCTCTGAGGCCTGACACCACGCCCACTGTGTCTGTCTTGTGCTCCTCCCGTGAAAGTGGTGGAGAATGCGGGCAAGGCGGAGCCTAGACAGCGCAGTTGGGTAACATCTGGTGACCTCACTCCCTCTCGCTTGCAAACGTTCATGAGAACCGGGACTGGGACAGAGGAAAACCGAGGACAGCCTCCCAGCCACAAAAGGGTAAGTGACTTCTGTTACTGTCATTTTGCCCTGTGGAAACCCGGTTTCTCTGTCCCTGTTCCGGCGCGCTGCGAGAGGGAGGTCCGCCCGGAGAGGAATCCCCGCCCACTCCGACCATTTGGAGACTGGTTTTGGATGGTAGCATTCCAGTGTGGGGGGCGCCCTGATGATGGGGATGTCACTTGGGAGGGGGAATGTGACGAGTCAATCTATATTTGGATTGATTTTACTTACGGTACACTTTAAATATCTTGCATTTAAATACAGATGGAAAGATCATATCACATCAAGTGATGCTCTATATAAAATTGTATTATAATTTTTTTTTTATCCATTAGTCTTGAGTGATATGTCAGTAAATAAGTTATTAGATTTGAACTATACTTAGTATGAAATAAATGTATTTTAAAATAACTTTTTTTTTTTTTTTTACTAAGGATGTCAAACTAGCAATTAAGTGAAAATTGTTTCAATAGTTTTTGCCAGTGTATAAGGGTAATTCAGTCATGATTTCCTCACTCAAGTTGTTTACATTTTTCTTTCTACTTTTCCAGAATTTGTGGATCACAAAAAAAGATGTTTTGAAAAAAATGTTAAAGTGTTTGTTGTCCATAAGCTGAAAGTCATAATTTAGAGAATTTGTGGAACACAAAACAAGATGTTTTGAAAGACTTTGTGTCCTTCATGTTCCGCAGATTCAGTAAATACTAACAGAAAAGTAATTTACAGATAGCATTATTTGGCAGAGCACACATGTATTATTCCTAACAAACATATACTGGAACTTGGAAGGTTGTGCACATCTGATTTTTAAAATCCCATTTAATCCATAAAGTGCACAGATGCTTCATAGATGATGTAGCAACAGTGTAGTCACAATTTGCTTGGCTGGAGCCAGTGGGGCTGAAGCAGTTAAGTGGTTCCGCGTCTCTCTGCTCTGACTCCAATAAGCAGTGCTTATCTCTGGCACGGTGTCAGAAAATGGCACGAGCCTGCAGACCCCCCTTCATCCACAAGGAACTCATAAGGAAACAGTCTCACTGCTGCAGGCTATAGGCTGCTCTCACTTATGCTCCGCAGATCAACCGCCAACCACACTGATGGATGTCTCGTATTCAGAGCAACAGAACAGTACAAAGTGTTAAGTCAACACAAAGATTTTCAGCACGGAAAGAGGTCACGGTCAGCACGCTGCTTTTATGATAAAAACTGACGAATACAAAAAGCAAACATTTCTATTCATATTTCTATAAAAAAATGTCTATACTATTTTTATTTTTCAGTGTCAGTGACTTTTTCACAGTGAAATCGTGTTATGATAACAGTATTTATATTTTAAGGCTATACTACTGAAACCGTGTTTACAGTTGCTCCTATTCGCTTCCATTGCAAGTGCCTGTAACTGTAACCCAGATATATTTTGTTAAAGAAAAGGAGTCTAAACAAATTACATTATGCTATAAGTGCTGTCCTTTGAGTTTAACTTGCACTGAACACAGAATGTGTGTATCCAAAAATGACTGCTGTACAAAACAACTCTATGCATCTGCAAAAAGAGTCCTTTAAGAGTTAAATACATTCTGTGCTGCAAGCTTGCCATTCATTTGACTTCTGACACCAGAGTCACTATAAATGCCACACATTCCATGCGCACGAGGTAATTCTGATTGGACACACATGTTCTAACAGTATCTGCTGTCTCATTTCAGCCAAATCATATCTGGGGGATAAACAAGATGCATCTACAGCTTTGTTGCATTTCAAAGCAATCACAGCATATTAGTGTAATGACTGAGAAATAGCCACTAAGCACATGTTTTGCATTTCAAACGTACATGTGCAATGCAGCTTTTTAATTACAAGATGACCCCACCTGACTCTATAAACTTTGAGTTGGGGTTTCAAAGGCAGTCGAAACTGACGATGGATGATGGGAGAACCTCAAAATGTTTTTCAATTACATATTGCAATTTTATACAATGATGCAAGTATTTTTTACAATATAGTATGAGTGTTAAAATAATGAGTTTAAAAGTCAAAAACATATTTTATTGTCAAGATGCTTTCACATCAAATGCTTTTTAAGATATAGGATATTTCACCCAAAAAACGAATATTCGGTCATAATTTACTAATGTTGTTCCAAACCTGTGATTTACAAAAATACAATACAAAAAGTTTGGTCAAATGTTAATTGTCTTTGTGACGAGATGATGACAGAATTTTTATTTAATAAAAAGGGAAAAAAAAAAAACAAGATTGATTTTTACACATATTTTTTTGTGTATTTTATGATTTATAGTGCTAATTAAGTAAATTCTGGACTGGTTAAAAAAAAAAAGATTCAAATGTTCTTTCCTAATAAAAAATGCAGCTGTGACCATTTGCTTTATATACGGTAACACTTTCCAACAATGAAACATAATCTAATGTTTGCACAACATCAAGCTTTATTTGACTATTCTTTAATGCAGTTTGTGTACAAATCTAGTTACACCTAAAGAAGGAATAAAAAAAAGGATGTAATTTAAAAAACCTGTTCTGAATAATTCTCACATGTAAAAATTCTTATTTTGCAGTCAAGTAAACAGCCTGACCTTTTGACACTAAAGAGCAAACGTAATCCCAGAGTGACCGTGGTTTACGTGCCCTAAATAATCATGAAGAAATTCTGAAGTGCTGAGTCAAAATTCATCTGGAGGAGCGAATTCAGTCACGGATCATAAATAAAGGGCAGAATTGGATTAAATCAAGATGTGAACAGGGAATGTGGTCACAGATTAAGAATGAATAGTAAAGGGACAGTTAACAAAAAGCAGATTACGAAGTGCTAAAAATAATTCATATGCACAAACTCGTCTCATCTTCACAGAGTGAAGTTGTGTGTTTGAAACCACCCCCTGGTGCCTAACACAGGCCAAGCGAAGCATCAATCATTTATGTTTTCAACAAACAAGAATCTATTGGCAGCAGCCCGCACACATTTTATTCCATCGATTTAAGGACAAATGCACCATAGCACATGTACTCATAAATTCATAAGATGAGAGGTAAACAGATAAAAGCCAGCCTGGTATATTATCTGATCAGCCATGTATAGGATTGACAGGGGCAACAGACCGGAGAAAGGTTTTCT
Source organism: Carassius gibelio (assembly GCF_023724105.1). NCBI lineage: Eukaryota > Metazoa > Chordata > Actinopteri > Cypriniformes > Cyprinidae > Carassius > Carassius gibelio. The sequence goes on along the minus strand of NC_068413.1, from coordinate 8,051,748 downwards.
TCTCCAAACAGTGAAAGGTGTCAGAAATAATTAAATTAGGGTTTTCGAAACTTAATTCAGCAGATCTCCATCTGTTTTGTGAGAGACTCTGATGAAGCTGTCCCTGGACCGTGCGGCACGTCCAGCGTGACCCCTTTGCAGATGGATGTTCAGGTGTTCTCTGTGGGGCCTAATTCGTTTCATGGTCAGAAGTTAGGAATGTATGAACACAGATTTCTATGGCTGATCAGAAATGCCAAATTTTTTTTTGCATTCCAAGAAGATTTTTATTATTCTGTTGAATTTTCTACAATGAAAACTACCTGAGCTAACTAATCATGCATGCATGACTGCATTCTAAACAGGTTGCTGAAATTCCATAAAGGAATAGTTCACCCCCCAAAATGAAAATTTGCTTTAAATTGACTTCATCAGCACAGATTTGGAGAAATGTAGCATTAATTCACTTTGCTCACCATGGATCCTCTGTGGTGAATGGGTGCCCTCAGAATGCAAGTCTAAACAGCTGATAAAAACATCACAACAATCCACAAGTAATCTACACGAATCCAGTCCATCGATTAACATCTTGTGAAGTTTCAAGTTTGTAAGAAGCAAATGTGCATATTTCTCTCCTGATTCAGATAAGATTTATTTTTCACTTTAGAAAGCAGTATTATGTTAAGGAACTTATGTTAACTGGAAGTAACGATTTGAAGTTAAAAACTTCTTGAAGAATTTGTTTCTTACAAACACGCAGCTTTTTGCTTCACAAGAAGTTAACTGATGGGCTGGAGTCATGTGGATTACTTGAGAACTAATGTTAAGTTTTTTTCAGCTGATTGAACTTTCAATCTGACGGCACCCATTCACTACAGAGGATCCATGGTGAGCAAGTGAACTTCAAATAAGTTCAGATGAAGAAACAAATCTTTGATGGCCTGAGGGTGAGTCATTTTTTATCTTATTTTGATTTTTGGCTTAATAATTCCCTTAAACACGTATTGAAATGTCACTGTATTTGACTGAATGTCTGACAAAGCAGGTATAGCTCCAGGAAACATGTTACTTATTTAAACATTATACATGCATGTGTGCAGTCCTTCTATGTTCTCAGGAAGTTTAAACTACAAGGAAAATCAAAGATAACAGGAATACAATCACGTGTAACAATAACAAATCTATTCAGACTTTTGTGCTTAGAACAAATGCCACCCTTTTTTATAGTTGAGGTGTCATTCACAACTTACCAACAGGCTTTTATTTCAAACATAAGTCCTGCTGATAAATCAAATAAGGAATAATACTAATAATAACTTTTAATAATAATAATAATAATTCATTAACTGATGATGATTTGTAATATTAAAACATTAGTATGGGATCAGGTGGGGTTAGTCTTAGGTCATTATAGTTGTGTAGATTGGAAGGTTTTCAAGTAACCCCAAAATAACCCTACATTTTAGCAATGCTGTCTCACATTACTTCCTGAACAGTCATTGTTACAGGATTTAACCATTCATCTTAAAAATATTTTAAGTGAATTAAATAAAATAAAGAACCTATCTGATTTTGACAGAATCTTGTTGTAACTTCCTCTTGCATGTGCACTGATGGGAATAAGATACAATTAGCATGTGTTGCAAACCTTACAATGGACCTCCATGGAAGCTGAAAATGTAGTGAAGTGATTCCTGTTGTATAAGATAAATAAGAACAGTCTCATTGAGTCCACGTCTAAAGATTCTTTAGTATAAAGATTACATAAGCAAAAGTAAGGGTTATGTAGTGCAACTCATAGACATCTATAATAAAACCACAAAGAAGATAACAAGCCAAGAACCAAAGACTTACAAATAACTTACAAGAAGTCCCAAAAGCAAAATTAGACTGTGTGCTGCTCATAGCCAAGGAGAAATCTCTGAATTACTGTCTCCCGATTACTGAAACATAGTCTGGCTATTAAGATTACAAAAAGAGGAGCATGTGTCATCACTCATATAATCATTCACTCAGTTTTAAAAGATGCAGTGGAAAATATTTTATTGTACTTTGGGAACACAAGACATGCTGGTTAACAGCAAGTGGTCTAATGAACACACACTGCGCAGGTTGAGTGTGACTTCGTAAGACTTCACAGTTCACCATAAACTCTATAAATATGCTGAGCATTACTTTACAGTGATTTCATGTCTTTAAAATGTACCTGGTCGTCACAATTAATTCACTTCTTTTCTGTCTACTTGCAGATATAGACTTAATTAAGTCTAGTAATTAAAATGATTGTTTTACTTAATTTGAGTAGCCTTGCTGAGAGCTGACACAGAATTATTTCATGTTATTTTATATTATTTACAGAAATTATTGATTTGATTTACTCATAACAATAATGTTGACTTTTAAACCAACTATTATTAAAAACAAAACAATATTGGCATCACCAAACTTTTTGAACATACTAATATTTCCATGCTTTAGACAGTAACATTTACTACAGTGATAAAAAATATTACGTTGTTGAGTTTGACTGAAAAATAAATAAATTATTAAATAAATAAAAATAAGCACAATACTGTTTCAGTTTTGAACTGTTTTGAATATATTTTGGTGTATTTGAAGTATGCTCAAAGAGGCTGCATTTATTTGTTTCAAAAATACAGTAAAAGCAGTAATACCATGAGAATGGTATTAAAATTTAAAACTGTTTTCTAATTTAATATATTTTTACCATGTAATGAATTCCTGTGATGGAAAAGCTGCTTTTTCAGCAGCCATTTCTCCAGTCTTCAGTGTCACACGATCTCCCAGAAATCATTCTAACATGCTGATTGGGCTTCAAGAAACATTTATTCTTATTATCAATGTTGAAAACAGATTTTTTTATTTTTATTCTTCGATGAATAAAAAGTTCAAAAGAAGAACAGCATTTATTTTTGTTGCTTTTTTATTGTATTTAATTTTTTTTTTTCTCTCACTGACCCACAAAATTAAGTAAATATTAATTATGAAGAAAAAGTGACTGCACTTGTTGATGCAAATGTTTGACTTGTTGCTAGGGTATTGTTATGTGGTCACTATGATTTTAATGGTGGGCACAAGGGCTCCTTGCTATACCTGCTTTGTCAGACATTCAGTCAAATACAGTGACATTTCAATACGTGTTTAAGGGAATTATTAAACCTGCTCGTGAATACATATAAATTAAAAAAAAAAAAAAATAAATAAGGTATGGGCCCCTTTTTTTTACAAAAGTTCTAACCACATTATTTCAGGACACAGCACATCGATTTACAGTGTAGTTTTCCATTCTGGTATCTCTGCTCCACGACTGCTTGGCATACATTACAGGCATTTCTCTGACACTTATTAACCAGCTAAGCACTAAAAGTGGACCTCTGGAGCAGGAGAAAACTGGCAAATAAAAAAGCATTGAAAACATTTACTTGTCATTTAAAATCGTCTGAATTGTGTGCCCAATTCAAGCAAACCAAAAAGCTGCTTTTACTATCAAGGGCATTATATCTATATAATTCTCTTTATTTCAGACATCTTAGCCCAAGAAATGTGTTAAAAAAACAGTTTAAGTGTTTTGCTAATTAAATTAATTAATTACTACATCCTATCCCCCATAAAATTCCATTCTTGTAAGAAGACAAAATGCATGATTATAAACTGCATGACAATGATATAATGTCACAAATGGCAACAGATGAGTGCTAAAAACAGCTATGCATGACAGAACATGAGCACCAACACAGCAGAAAATCATTGTGACAACAACGGATGGTTGACCATCAGGGGATCATGTCTGCATTTCCAAGAATCATTACTTTAGGTATTTTACTCTCATACTTCACTTCACATGCTAGACACATAAGTGATCCACAGCGTCTTTACAATCAGATTAGGCACAATGACTGACCAATCAAAACTGTGCAATACCCGCAACTGTGAGTAATAAAAATCCAGACAATAATAGCTAGAAAAATGCCACGGAAGATTACATGTAAGTGGTTCCAGAGAGCAAAAATGCTTTCGAATTGAAGTGATGATGTGTCTCAAACACAAAACAGAGAATAGACTAGCATTGTTAAGTGCAAGAACAGCCAAAACTAAATAACAACTGTAACATTTAATGACTTTAAAGTTTATGAAACGACTTGCATTTAGAAATTAATTCCTCAGAAAGTCATTCACATCTTTCAGGTGATGCTTCTCAGAAAGCTGGCAGTTAATTACCTGAAACGCCTTTTAATGTTTTTAGCTGAAATAAAGCGTTTCCAGAATAATCAACAGTTCCTGTTAGCATGTCGTCTTAAAGACATTTCTTTGCTTGAGCTATGAGTACACACTTCTCAAAGCTAGTTTTCCCAAGAAAGCTAGATTTAGCTGCTAGGAAGTGCATGTGTTACTCTTAAGTATGTCAAATCATTCAGATTTTGGTTAAGTATGCTATGCATCCTTGAAAATGAGATTTTTCAGTCTAAAATCTTTAAAAACTAGCTAAAAACGGAACAATTCACACACAGTTCAATTCAGATTATCTCGCATCTTAAATGTCAAAATTGATGCTTACTTGTGGCCTCCATTTTTTTTATCGGTGAGATAAAAAAGCAGATTACAGGTACTATTGATAGTCTTCGCAAAATTTCATCCTCAAAGTGTCAACCCAAAGAAGGGCCACAAAAGCTAAGGGTTCCATTTAGGACTGGGCTTTAAAGGGGTCATGATCTGACAAATCAAAATTCCTTTGATCTTTTGATATATGAGGTCATTGTGTAATAAAAACATTCTGTAAGTTTCTCAACACTCTCTTGTTAGTCTAAAAACAAAATCCAAACAATAACCTTTATTTGATGAACTACTAACTACTAACGACCACATCAATAAGAATTTGGCCCTTTGTTAATTTCATTTTAAATGCTTGATTCATTTACTAACAAGGCACAGTTTGATCCAGGATTTTCAGAAAGACCGAAACTAAAAGCTAATTCTGTGCTTGCTATATTGGATCTGATGTCGTAGCACAAAAGTGTGAGTAAGTTTTTATTACGCGATCACCTGTTACTTCCGAAGAGCCATCAAAATAAAAAATATCCGGAATTATGAATTTTTTTTTACGAGGGTGATGCTAATTTGGCCAACAAAAATGTAAAAAAAAAATGGTCTCATTTCGTTTTACATCTAAAATGTCAAAACATCATGAACACAATATACATTTACTTAAAAACCAAAACAAAGACTTGTTTTCAGAGGACTAACAATAAATGTATTGTTTAAAAACAGTATTATTATCTCATATAATAATAAAATTTTTCTCAGAGCAGAAAAAATGCTCAAAAATCCAACAGACCTACTGTGGTAACCGGGAGGCCACATAAACACTTCCACGAAACAGAGTTGAAATAACCACACTTCTAAATCTGTTAGTGATTTCTCTTTGAGCACGAAAACAGAGTTCACACCATGCAAAGAGTGATAGTAAAAAAGATACGACCCACTTGTTTTGAATCAAATCCACTGGATCTCCACCAGCGGCTGGTTATAAAATCAGCCTGTGAGGAGTAATATTAATTTTGATGCACAGATTATTAACAAATAAATAACATGTGCTGTCCGAGCATGTCATTACATCAAACCACTTATATAATACAATATATACAGGACACCCGATAGTAATAAAGAAAGTGGCAACCAGATAACTTGCTGAGAACAGAATGGATTTTGCATAAAATGTCACGGTGGTTTCGCGATGCATTACTTGGCAAGTGTAAACAGGAGAGCATGTACGGGGATGTGATGAGATGTGTCATTTTCATGGAGGAGATTCTCTTCCTGAGGCTCAAAATAATTTGTGGCTGTCGGTATTCATTGACTTGATGATGTTGCAATAACAATGCCTCTAGGGGACTTGCCCCATCTGCTTGGAATACACTCTCAATTTTTTTGGAGTCGTCGCTCAAGCACTGATATAACCAAAGTCTGGTTTCAACCTGCTTCAACCACATTTAACAGCTGGCGATGTACACAGAGGGGGGGACTAACATATATGTAATCACTCTATTACTGAAAAAAGGAAATACATCACAGCTGAGCTGTCACGCTTACATTAAAACATGTGACCCCCCAAAAGAAGTTCACTATAGACGTAATACTTTGATGCTGTTAGAATCCAATTCTGGTTTATTCTAGCTTTCTTCCTGAGACAGTATTATTGTTAGCTCTAATCACCACACTATATCAGTCAGTTCCTCACTAGTTTTCTGCAGCATAATAGAAAACCACAAATTCAGACAGTTTGTCACTTACACCAAGACTGTAAGACAGCGAGAGCACAGAAGATTGAGCTTTATTGTTCCAGAACACTCGGTACCTTGACACTGTAAAAAAGTGAGACTGTATTTCTACTTTCTACAGATAAAAAGGCGAGAGGGAGAGGCTTTGCTGACTTAAATATAGAATTGGGTGTTGTTGAATTTAATGGAAACTGGTAGGAGTAAAGTTGTCTTTCCTGAACATGTCTACACTTGGCGGAAACATTTCCAGCAACCTTATGAAACAATTAACATAACGTTACCATAGTCACACAGCCTATTTGCAATTCTATTGTGTCTAATGTGCTGAAACGCTTTTAAAAACAAGACACAACTGTGTACTACATTAGCACTTGTAAAAAACTATTAGAAATTACTTATTTTCCCCCTGTATAAAATATATTAAAAGTTATTTTGAATTGTAACAATTTCACAATATCCTTATTTTTGATCAAATAAATGATCGACTTTAGTAAACATAAGATATTTCTTTCAAAAACATTACAAACATATATCTAACTTGCCCCAAACTTCTGAATGGTACAGTATATACCACCAGTATAATGAATTTTATTTATTTGTATAATTATGGATGAGCCATATGAATTAGTAAAGATCCAGAGAGAGGAAAACCAAGTCACATTTTTGGGGTGAGCAAAATGTTTGAGCAGCAATAATTATCATCTACAGTTTTTCTCTCTCTTCAGTTACAAATTTGGGCATGTTCCATTCACAAATTATTTTGGCTAAAGCCTCTGGTGTCATAATAGCTGTACTCGATATAGAAATCATTAATTCCACATTCCTAACTTGTTAACAAAATGTGTAGGTGGCTGGAATGTGTGAGGACTTGTACGGAGTCATTATCCCAAGGACAACATCTCCCAGTCACATCATCTGAAATAAACTCCATCACCAATTAGATGTGCATTCCAGATTCTTCGCAGGAAGTTCATCATCGCACGTTTGCAAGGCTGATTCTGAAGCATATTTGTCTGGTAAATGAATCTTTCCAAATACAATTCTGTCTGTCCATCTACAATTCAAAACCTCCCCGAGTCCGACTCTGTGAATACAGACAAGCAGGAGATATGAAAATAATTCGGAACTAAAACAAATGGTGTCATCTAATTAAAAACAATATTACAGGAATGCTGAATTAATGATTTCTCCCAGGGGTTATATTCCATCCTTTTAAGACAGGGCATGTAAAGTTGTTGGCTAGTTTAGAACAGGGATGTGGCTGCTGTCACTCAAGACAGCTCCCGCCCCTTCCCACCCCCTGTCAAGTATATAAAGCATTCAGGTTTTCCTGTGAAACTCAGACCATTAGCAGTGTCACAGCTGATACTCATCCCTAGCCAACCAAGATCTGGATGCTACTTGGAAATACAAAATAATCCTTTGAGTGAATTCTAGAGAACGACTGAAATTATCAGGTATGTTTTCTTGGTTTGCTTATTCTGACTTGTGAATTTTTGGCTTTAGTGACCTCAAAGGTCAAAAAATTGACTTTATGGCAAATCATTATCATTGCACCAAAGGTGCACTTGACTCCACAGGCAAGCATTAATCTTACTACTGGGAAATGACATGGTTGAGCAAAACTTAACCTCTGTGTAACTTTGAAAATAAATGAATGACTAGTGTGGAGTCCCCCGGGAACAGGAAGATCACATAATTTGGACATTTTTGCTCTGAACTAATCTGTTGAAGAGAATTAGAAAAAGAGCGTGCTTTTTATATGACTAATTACATTTTGGCATGTTCTTCCATAGGTTCCATTCACGATGAACTCAGTGCTTCAGAAGGCTTTCCTGTGGTGTGTGCTGACAGCACTTCTGCCGAGCATCACAAGCGCAAAACCTCTGAATACAGATGGTTTGAGAAGGTACGCTCATGACTAAACCACTCATCTCATGTAGGTTTTGAATCAAACCTAATGGCTTTCTCTTGTCATCGGCTAGGCTCAGTGTTTGGCTTCAAGGTAGGGTGAGGAGAGATGTCCACAGCTTGTCCGAGAGGAGCGAGAGCGACTCAGCAGCTCTGCTGACTCAGAGGAGCAGCGATCCCGAGTCATTTGTACCACAGCACAGGTATGTCACATTCTTCGACTGAATAGACACATATGAAGGCCAAACTGACGAATCTTTATCATCTACTTTTGAATGTTCTCTGAATGTTCTGAAACAAATAGTAACATTTAAAATGTAAGACGAATGTCCAACTAAAAGGTTTTTGAAAAAAAAAAAAAACATTCCATGAATAATGTGACACATTTTGAGCACATTATTAAAGACCAGATCTGTTAACATTATTGGAATGTTTTGAGAGAATCTCTCCAGGACATTCTGAGAACGTTCCCTGTTAGCTGGGTGAACGGATGCAAGAGACCTAATTGCTTTCTGTTTCTCTCTAGGAGTGTGAGGGTAAAGCGTACAGACGTAGCCTACTCAGTCAAAAGAGTGGAAAGAGCGGGCTGCGTTCTGTCCACCTGCTCCGTGCACGACCTGGCCCACCTTGTGAATATGATCAACACAAAGACGAGCAACGCCCCTGCTGAGAAGATCAGCTCAAAGGGCTATGGACGGAGGCGGAGACGTTAGTTCCATCAAACCTCCCTGCGCTAACTTTCCACAAAAGCCGTCTCAAGCTGGCATGGGTTCAATCTCTCTATTAAAGAACAACCCAGGAACACCTCTGCGGTTTGTCCTGAGTCTTTGGTTTCTATTGGCTCGGTTTACTGAGATACTTCTGATACTACCTATGCTGAACGTTAGTGTATTCTCTTCAGGCACAAAGGAGCAACTGGAGCATCCTTCTCTCCATCCTCTGCCTGATGGGTTGGACTGAGAAGGACTCAGGTCACTTAAAGTGGTTGTGGAAAATAGGAGTGTTATCAATTGGAAAAATAAAAATCACAACCTTTTTTTTTTTTTTTTTTTTTTTTGTGGGTCTAAGGCAATACGACAGGAAATAGATGGTCAATGCTCTGTGCATGTGTTTAGCATTCTTGTCATTCTAATGGAGCTTTGGGACTTGACTCTCTGTCTCTTCTGCAGCACTGATGCGCCCTCTGCTGGAGGAATGAAGGAACAGCCTAGAACTCTGCCAGAAGAGGACAGAGAGAGAATAGCAAGAAGAGGGAAAAGGAACTAACTTTTATGACTTAAAGCTATTTACCTTGGAGGACCAATGATGAAGAGCGGAGAGAGAGAGAGAGAGAGAGGGAGAGAGAGAGAGAGAGAGAGAACTCTTTATGGAAGAAATAATTTTTGTTGTCCTCAAGGGACATCCACATACTTGAAGACTGATTTATATATACTGTGGGAGCTGTGCAATATTTTACTTTAATATTGTTATCTAGTCTATTACAAATGTGTATTACAAAGATGTATATTATGAAAATATTGTATCTTAAAAGTTCATATTTATATCGACATACTGTACATGTATTCTTAAGACACTATTGTATACAGAAAAATGACATCTATGGTTTATTTTGAAATAAGATGTTTATCCTTCAATTCATATCGCTATAGCATTTGTTCCACATGAATCATTTAATAATGTGACACATGTTAATTAATGATGTATTAAACCCCAGCAAGAGTGAGGAAGGAAAAATTGCCTGTGTTGTTTCCATTATTTCCATGGCAGCTTTCGGTTCTTTACCTTGAAAAAATTCAGAATAACATAATAATATTAAGTGGTTTGAATGAATATAACAACATGTGTGTGTTGATTCCATCTAGACTGCTAGTGATAAAATGAATTAAATTTAATTTCTTTAAACAATAAAAAGTTTTCAATTACTGTCACTTGAGTAGACACGGTATAATATAAATATACCTTAAATAACTGCAAAAAAACTTAATAAAATCAGTTTAATTTAATGGTCTGTGGAAAAAATAAGAACTTCAAGAGCAACATTAAAAATCCAGCAGAGGGCGCGCTTTCCCCTTCAATTATTATACACGCTCAACGCAAAATAATAAGTAATTTTAGAAATAAATAGCAAAAGGTGAAGCAGCAAAAAGAATAACACTGATTAAATTATAAAGTAATTTTAAGATAATGTAATTCAACTGTCACTTTAACGTACAGATAAAAAGGCAGTCTTGCGAAACATCGTTCATGTGATGAGTTGTGAGATAAGCGAAACAGACAACTTCCACTTTTTTTGTAATTATAAGAAAAGCAACATTTAAAAGAAATGTACTTCTCAAAATTATGCTTAAAATAATGTACAATCACAATGAGATGAATTGGTTTCGAGATGCTTTATGTAGAAGTTCGTGTTATTTGACACAGCGACTAAAACGCGGTGCTCATCCACGCGCAGGACGCAGCTGGACGCAGTCAGTGGCGTTTGAGTATCGTATTTTAATATGGATATAAATTTAAAAGCAAAAAAAAAAAAAAAAGTTATGCCTGAAAGGTAGCCTCGGTTCCAGCCAAGTTCTCTGCTCAGATGAATAGAATGACAGGTGTTTGTGCACACAGTGAGTGAGTAACATAACCAAAATATGACACAAGCACTGAAAGGGTTAAGTGCTATGACATTTTTCACTTGAAGATGCTGCTTGTAAAAGTCTAGAGGCATATCTTCACACCCAGTGAGTGCTGTATTACAGAGCACAGCAGAGAGTCTCAAGGGACAGTCACACACACGCACACACGGAGAGAGAGATACAGTAAGACAGCAGGAAGAGAAAGAGTGAGTGAGAGAGAAAACAGAGGTCTGCACCCCTAAGGTGAGTTGGTTAATATATCTCTATAGAACAAAGTTTAGTAACCCCTTGGCTATCCCTACTCTGTCTCTTTCTTACACTGTTTACATATCTCCCTTTGTAAAATGGATTAACTTTAAAACTGATGGATTAAAGATGGTCCAGTTTTATCAGGGGTGGTGGCATGTTTTGAATGTTCAGGCATTTCCTTATTCAGAACTGTGTTCTTGTAGATAAGGTAAGATGACGACTAACAACATTCTAGCATTTAAAGGGGGCTGTTTTACCCCAGTAAAATGCTGTAAATTAAGTGCTCTGGATATTCAGTAAACCCACTAGGAAATAGCAATTTCCTTATGAGTTTTGCTTTTGTATCTGACGTTATATTTATAGTGTCTGCCAGATTGTTAGTACTTACCGATTTCCTTTTCCTGTTTTTGAATACCACAAGATTGTGGCAGTTAGCTGTCATCAACTTACTTAGAGGTAAACTGCCCCTGTTAATGTACTATTCTTATAAAATAACAACACACACATTCATTGTGGTGCTTTAACTGTGTAATTCTTCAGGAATGTTCCTAGAATGCATGTTAAGCACATGAGGACTTTGCCTCTTGTCTCTCAGGTGGAAGTTTCATAGATCGTGTTGCAACTACTACATTGTGCAAAATGAGCAGAAAAGGAACTCCCCTATCCAAGCAACAATCAACACCCAGCTTAGGGAGGGGTAAGTTTGGCATAGTATATGATGATAATGTATCTGAACGCTACATGTTACCTTAAAAATATGTCTCTTTTGTCTGTGTAAAAGGCCAGTGTGCTGGTCCACTGGAACAAACTCCTAAAAAGGTGGCCTGCAGACGTATTGTCTGGTGTTGTCACTCAGTCAAAGTAGGTCAAAAGCATAGCATGACAAGGTGTCCGTAACATTCTCTGCAAGCATGTCGTAAAGTGCTCTATCAAAAGAGCGCTGCCCGTTTCTATAAATAACCTATTTGCATTGAAGCACTTTTCTCATGCCAAGTGTCGATGACTTTGCAAAAAATTTATGTTTTCATTTAAAGCTATTTAACAGTTCATTCAATTACACTAATGACATGCATAAAATTAGACTGTTAATTGCTTTGCTTTTTAATATAGCTTTATGAGAATGATTTCACTGGAATTTAATTTTTGCACCCTTTGATTACATGAAATTAGAGTTAACTTTAATCAGAATCCGCAAAACAAGAAGAATGCTGCAAATGTATGGCAATAAGTGGGCTGGACTTGAAATGAAAGAAAGCCTCTTCCGTCTTTGAGATGGTGAAGAAAGTGAGTTAGTCCTTTGGATAAAGAGAAATGTGAGGTAAGGGGAGGGGCATAGGCTCAGTAGGATGGGCAGGTGTGGAGTTACTGCTGCGCTGCAGGGCGGAGTTCAGCTTTTCTCAATTGTTTCCCTAAAAATGAGGAAAGGTCAATGGAGACACGGTGTTAATAGGCACAAATAAAAATAACTATTCTGTCTGTCACACTCGATACTCTCTCCAAGACAACTCTGTGGTAGCCTGACCTTCTCAAAGCGCAGGTAAATAAATGCTCTCACTGGAGTTTCCATGAATTGGTGTGTTTTGTGTTAAAATTTACTTTGAGCTTTGTGTTCTTCCATACTCATTTCAAGGTTTAACAAAACAAGGTGAGAGTAGCTTCAGTCACGGTGCTGTATGAATACAGATGATGACGTTATGGGAAGGTGTTTGGAACAGAGTGTTCCTCTGGGCTGTGTGCCTGTAAGCTTGCGCTTTTCTAGAAGCTTGCTAATAATAATGCACTTACAGTATACTGGTAGTGTATGAGTTGTGTTGACTTAAAAAGGAGTTACCTGTGCAGGGTAGGGCATAGTTTGCGTGGGCTGGTTTAAAATCAGGTTGAGCTGTAATACATGACAGGTTGAGCTTGGGAATGTAAACATGGCTCTTAGTGCCATGCAGTGTATACTGCATGTTAAGCCATAGCGTATGGAGCCTTCCTTTAAAGGTTGAGTGATGTTTCTGGAACATGAGTAAGCCATGGCCAAGACAATGTTATTCCCTAATAAAAACATAGGGGGTGGGAAATTTCCCCGACAGCTTGCAAAGCTCTAGAACCTGCCAGCATTTAGAAGGGTCTCAGGTTTAGCTCACAGCTTGTTGTGACATCCAGCCAAGCTCTCTGCTGACGTGATGCTGTCAGACGCTTTAAATAGCGGGAAGCGGGATACTCAAGACTGGAAAACACTGAAGACCTAGAAGTGAAGACCACAGTTAGAAAGCAGCAGGAAAATAGAGTCTCTAAACACAGAGATCCAGTAAAAGCATGGCCAAATTAGGTGCTGAAGGTAAGAGAAAGTGTATATTCCAGCATTTGGTACAAAATGGTTGCTCAAGCAGAATACTAGGGGTCAGGAACATTCAAAAGATTGGACATTGGAAGGGTCAAACGGAAGTAAGGGGTAAACTGTGGCAAGCTTCTCTTCAATAGAAAGGTGATTTGTTGGTTGCACATGTTAAACAACAGCTCAACAATAGCACAATTCTTCTGATGGAATGGGTATTTTCAATGGGTTAAAGATGGGTTGAAATAAATAAGGAGTGATTGTCAAAATAATTGTTTGATTATGATATTATTTAATACTAGTACTTTCATATATATATATCATATATATATATATAAGTTTATTTGTGTTATACTGTATATTTTTATAGTAATAATATGAATGGAGGAATGAAGGAAGTGTGGTTTGGTTTGTCTGGTGAGGGTAACGCTCTCTCTCTCTCACTCACTCACTCACTAGTGGTATAGAACATGTGACAAAGAAAAAAAAGAAGAAAGAAGCAGACAATGCCTAAAAATAGTTTCATTTAAATATATAATTTATCCAATGTTGAAGCCTCCCACATGACGGGGGTTTTCAAACATTTTGATGGTCAAAATATGATGATCACTTTCATAAAATATAATGGTAGTTATATGATTTAATACTATGGAAATACTATGTAAAATACTATGCATCATATTACTTACACAACATGTTGTTTCCAGTATTAATTCATTAACTTTTGAATTGTCTACAATTACACTAAATATTTACCTTTTCTAAAGTTGTCAGAACCATTTTTACTTGCTATATAAATCTGTAAACATAAAACTTAATAGTTAAAACTAAAGCTACCAATTGAATAGCAGTTATTGTGTTAAATATTATTTATTTCCATATTTTTAAATCAGAATGAAACCATTATATTTTTAAGCAACTGTCAAAAATGTTTAATGTATATCTTATGTTATCATTTTAACTTTGAAAACCAGGATGCATGTGTGAAAACCTCTGTATGACACTCTCTTGCCTTTTGCATGCCTTTTCTTACAGTGTTGCATTTAAAACTTAACCACAAAGTTACACTTTGTAAATGTGTTGCATTAACTTCTGCTTCACTGTGTTGGTTGTTCAAGTCTTCTGATATATGAAGGAACAATGATACAATATTCTTCCTCAACTAGAGCACAAACATGATTTCTCAAGATTATCCTTAGTAAATAAATTAAATAAAGGTGCATGCCGTGCTCGCCGTGTACCATGTGCAGTTTCCTGCCAGAGGACACAACAACAACTGGTCTGACACTTTGGGAATCTAGTGACTGACCTCAGGACAGGAACTTGTTTAACCTCACAGATACCTGACTAAGACCAAGGCATAGAATGCAGAGGGAAACCTGAACTGTCTGGACCGATACTTGAGGACATGTTTATAACCATGATTTGTGCAGTTGCAAAACCACCATGGCTTAACTGCCATATTAAATGAAGTTCATTTTACCACCTTCAATAATAGTTGTACATTATGGCAAAATATAGCAATTCATTTATTGTGCAAATTCATACATATAATAGTAATAGCACATGTTGTTCATTTCAAAGTAATATTCTCAGTTGTCAGGTCTTGGCAACACTTGGCAAGAACTTTGTTCTTTACTGTAATTCGCACACACAGTACATTCCACATAGTCTCATTTGACACTGGTAAGGGAGGTACGAGATGAAAATGGTAACACCCAGAGTATACTCTGAAAACTTTGAACAATTGTACACAATGTTCCTAGAACCTGATCATTAACATTAACTCATAATAGAAAGTAGAAACCAACATTCTTGGTGTTTTATCTATTTATTGGCACCACTCCTTGCAGAAATGTCGCGTCAGTTCACAAAGATCTCTTTCCACGAGATGGATGAGAGAGTGCAACACTTGGCTGAGAAGGTGTATGCTTCGGCTCTGAAGGTAGAAGACACTAAAAACACCATGTCAATGTTCACCGTCCCTGAGGACTGTCCCATTGGCTTGCATCAGGCCATGGAGCGGGAGCTGCGTAAAGAGATAGAGGAGGAGAAGTCCGAGAAATCAGTCAAGAGGTCAGTAAACTCAAATACTGTACAGGACGTAGAACCAATCAGCAATTTGCATTAATGCGATATTGGAAATGTATTTCTTATGGTATATGCCCCATTTTAGGAAACAGAGTTTCAAGCTAATGCGATCACAGTCAATTTCCCTGCAACTCCCAGTTTCTCCAGAATGGGCAATGTCTGTGATTTCACCCCAGCTGACCCCGTCCTCACCTACAGTCCCCCTGCCAATCAATATCCCAGAATTCCAGAGGGTCACCATCAGTGGAGACTACTGTGCAGGGGTAGGAGGCAAATTATTTTATATATACATACACTTTAAATATCATATATTAAATAAAATGGTATATAAAAAGGGATATAATAATGTGTATGGTCTATATAATAATGCATTTATACACACACACATACACACACAGAGAGAGAGAGAGAGAGAGAGAGAGAGAGAGAGAGAGTAATATAAGGGGCAGTTTAAGAAAGTGAATAAACAGGGCTGGGAATTTAATTTGAGCCAAATAGCTATGAATTAGTGAAGCTAAAAAGAGTACATACAAGTGACTCTGTTCAGTTCCGATTTGCATGACCAGTTTAGGTGTGTCTTCAGAGTCAAATACGTAGAATGCTGTGGTCCATTAGTTAGTGAGTGTCCATTATACAGTGATTGCTTTTTGGATATTAATATTATGTTGGCGCATGAAAAGACTATTTTGTTTGTGTTCAAATCTGTTACTTTTAAAAGTACACTAGCAGATAAATACCCTCAAAGCTAACATTATATGGACTTTAAGTCACAAAACTTTAATTCTAATTACCATTACAGAGGTGTATATATACATTACACTAATACATTCATATATGGGTTTGGGGTCAGTGAGTTTTAATTAATCATTCATTTTGATCATCAAGGACGAATTAAATTGATCAAAACAGACTTCTGAACTTCTTCAAACAATCCTGAAATTTTTTTTTTATTATGGGTTTCACAAAAATGTTCAAATCAAATCAAAAGGGGCACTACTGTTTTCAACATTAATAACAGTATAATTTTATATTATATATAAAACTGATGTTAAGAACTTTTGTTGGAGTCATGAGATGTTTTATTGGTATATATTTCTATATATTTAGTTATATATGGATCATTTTGGATGATTTGTAAATGTATTTGCTTTATTTTGTTATATATTTAAGATATATGTGTATTTGTTTAAAAGATGTTTCTGGTATCTTTATGATATTAGGTGTATTATGGTAATACATGTTTTAATGAGCATACACCTTTTTGCACATATTTTTGTGGCCTTTGAGAATACAGCCTTCTGTGCTGAATCTGGACGGATCTCTTTCATCTTTGTATCAAAATTAATAATAGTAAATATTTTTTAAGCATCAAAATGGGGGAGGGAATCCAGAAAATTCAGCTTTGCCATCACAGTAATAATTTACATTTAAAAAATATTAAAATAGAATATTGAAATAATAGATTTCAATATTACAGCATAAGAGACTTATTTTAAAAACATAAAAAACTTTTGAACTGTAGTGTAAATGCTGGTGCACTCCTCTTGATTAATCTATGATCACTTCTGACAGATAACAGTCGAGGACTATGAGCAAGCAGCAAAAACCCTGCTGACAGCACTCTTCATCAGAGAAAAATATTCTCGGCTGGCATATCACCGCTTTCCCAGGATAACAGCCAAATTTTTAAGGAGTGCCAATAATGAGATTTGGAGTGAGGAGGACGAAGTGCTGCCAGGTATGTCATGGTCAGCAACAGCCCATGCAGCGATAATGCACAATTACCCTAATTTCCGGACTATAAGTCACACTTTTTTTTCATAGTTTGGCTGGTCCTGCGACTTATAGTCAGGTGCGACTTATTTATGTTCCTGTAGCTCAACTGGTAGAGCACTGTGCTAGCAAGCAAGCAAGTGCAAGGTTGGGGGTTCGATTCCCCGGGAACACATGATATGTAAAAATTGATAGCCTGAATGCACTGTAAGTCGCTTTGGATAAAAGCGTCTACATAAATAAATGCAGGTCTTTATCAAAATTAATTTGACATGAACCAAGAGAAACAAACCAAAAGAAAACATTACCGTCTCCAGCCGCCAGAAGCCACAGCCAATGGTGAAAGTCTTTGCGAAAGGAGACCCCGCCCCATTTTGGAGGTTCTGCCCACTTTTGGAGTTCACGCCTGTCTGCAGTTATACCTACTTGTAGTCTAGATGAAAATAGGGGTCCACGCGCACCCCCCGGCTTTTTTATGCCACCTGATTTTTTAAAATATTTTCATGTCTATTTTCATAATCTGCCAGGTGCCAAGCTGAAATAATGTCCCAAAGGGTTCTTTTTTAACCCTTTGCTGCACCCGACCGGAACCCGAAAAATCTGAAAGTGATATAGAAAGTGGCACAACATTAGAAGTAAACAACATACAGAGACAAATGAACACATTTTTCCATACAATTCTGAGCCCAGGAATTTAATGGAATAGTTATTTTTGACATTTGACAACATATTGACCTTATTTCTGGACAAAAATTGCAAAAAATGGCAAAGATGTGTAGAGGATCAACTATTTTTTGTTTTCTCAAGCGAATAGGGTTATTTTTTTTCCACAACATATTATTTCTTTATCATTCAAGTGTCTATTTTAAGATTAAATTGGGTACCAAGATGAAATAATGTCCAAAATGCTTAATTTTTAACCCTTTGCTGCACCCGACCGGAACCCGAAAAATCTAAAAATGATATAGAAAGTGGCGTAACATTAGAAGTAAACAACATACAGAGACAAATGAACACATTTTTCCATACAATTCTGACCCCAGGAATTTAATGGAATGGTTATTTTTGACATTTGACAACATATTGACCTTATTTCTGGACAAAAATAGCAAAAAATGGCCAAAGATGTGTAGAGGATCAACTATTTTTTCGTTTTCTCAAGCGCATAGGGTGATTTTTTTTTTCCTCAACCTGTTATTTCTTTATCATTCAAGTGTCTATTTTAAGATTAAATTGGGTACCAAGCTGAAATAATGTCCACAATGCTTAATTTTTAACCCTTTGCACCAAACCCGAAAAATCTAAATATGATATAAAGTGGCATAACTTTTGATGTAAACAACTCACAGAGACAAATGGACACATTTTTCAATACAATTCTGACCCCAGAAATTGTTATTTGTCATTTTTTATAACATCTTGACCATCTATGGACAAAAAGAGAAAAAAAAAGGTAATTTGACAGCGTTTTTATTATACTTAACAGACTGAAATAGGGTTTATTTGAACCTTTAACTTCACCTATCCTGAACCTGAAGATATTTAAAATAGTTTTACTTTTGAAGTAAACAAAACAAAGCAATGAACTAAACAAAACAAAGCAAATAAACTTAAATTTTAATAAATAACTACAGAAAAAAAGGTCCAAAAAGTTGACTGAGCATAAGCTGCAGGTTTTTTAACTTTGGGGCTTTGCAGTTGGTGGTCATCGGTTCGTACCTGCAGATCGCCATCTCCCACTGCTCTCTCTTTTGGAAAAATTTCAGTAAGTATTTGAAACTATAATTAAGATATACCTTTGTAGTCATAACTTAAGTCATAGTTAGTTTTTACTATAATCACAGGCTTTCAGAAATCGAATCTGTATTCTTGACTAGCAGTGTTGGTAGCTTAGTTGGTAGTTACTAGCTAAAGGTTTTTTTTTTTCTTTTTTTCAGGGTCAATACTACATACACACTTACAAAGGGGAAAATTAAACATTGTAACACAGCTCAAGTGCCTCCAAAGAGGATTCGTTCCCTAACACGTATTGTACATGTCTCAACTCTTTCTGAGTATGGTAATTTTACAACACTCGACACATGCAGGTGGGGAAGGCAAGCAAGAAGCTGTCATATCTACACAGTATATAAGAGATATGAGACTCTGTGAAGACGTCAGTTCACCATACCACATGAGGGATATTTGTGAACAGGTTCCATTAAAATTAGTGGACTTTTTTTTGGATACAATTGACTATCACCAATACTGCTGTAAAAGCTTCACAGGGAAAATACACTCACCTAAAGGATTATTAGGACCACCATACTAACACTGTGTTTGAGCCCCTTTCACCTTCAGAACTGCCTTAATTATATGTGGCATTGATTCAACTAGGTGCTGAAAGCATTCTTTAGAAATGTTGGCCCATATTGATAGGATAGCATCTTGCAGTTGATGGAGATTTGTGGGATGCACATCCAGGGCACGAAGCTCCCGTTCCACCACATCCCAAAGATGCTCTATTGGGTTGAGATCTGGTGACTGTGGGGGCCATTTTAGTACAGTGAACTCATTGTCATGTTCAAGAAACCAAATTGAAATGATTCAAGCTTTGTGACATGGTGCATTATCCTGCTGGAAGTAGCCATCAGAGGATGGGTACATACATGGTGGTCATAAAGGGATGGACATGGTCAGAAATATGACCATGCCCAATTGGCACGAAGGGGCCTAAAGTGTGCCAAGAAAACATCCCCCATGCCATTACACCACCAGCACCAGCCTGCACAGTGGTAACAAGGCATGATGGATCCATGTTCTCCCTATGCGCTTGAGAAAAAAAAAAATAGTTGATCCTCTACACATCTTTGGCAATTTTTTGCTATTTTTGTCCAGAAATAAGGTCAATATGTTGTCAAATGTCAAAAATAACCATTCCATTAAATTCCTGGGGTCAGAATTGTATGGAAAAATGTGTTCATTTGTCTCTGTATGTTGTTTACTTCTAATGTTGTGCCACTTTCTATATCATTTTTAGATTTTTCGGGTTCCGGTCGGGTTCAGCAAAGGGTTAAAAAAGAACCCTTTGGGACATTATTTCAGCTTGGCACCTGGCAGATTATGAAAATAGACACTTTAAGTAAATAAAAAAATCAGGTGGCATAAAAAAAGCCGGGGGGTGCGCGTGGACCCCTATTTCCATCTAGACTACTTGGGAACTTGATTCTAAATAAATGCGACTTATAGTCCAGTGCGACATATATTTGTTTTTTCCTCGTCATGACATATTTTTGTACTGATGCAAATTATACTTAGGTGTGACTTATAGTCCGAAAAATACGGTACCTGTTCAAAGACCTATAATGATAACAGCTGTGTGATGACATAAGTGTTCAATTAAGTTACTGCCCCAAATCCTTAATATTCTGTCTCAAAGACTGTAGGTTGTTTATTAAGTTTGGGTTGTTTATTAAAATTGATACTATAAACAGCCAGTCACGTTTCTATTTATGGTCGGACATACATATAACATGACATCAGCTCTTTATGCTTTATTTCCATGGCAATAGATATGTGCCCTGCTCCGAGTGAGGGTGAGGATCCCTACAGTATGGACGACCTTCCACAGAATCTGAACTACTCCCTGAAGATGAAAGACGGAATCATATACGTCTATGATAATGAAGATGCCTTAAAACAGGATCAGCCACGGAGCTTGCCATATCCTGACTTGGAAACCTTTGCTATTGAAATGAGCCACGTCCTTGCCATGATTGCAGACGGACCGACGTGAGTTTCGTCATGTTATACTTCCCCGCAAAACCTCAAACCCCAACTTAAAGGAACAGTTCACCCATGAAATGTACATTTTTTGAAAATGTTCTCACACTCAGGCTAGCCCAAGATATAGATGAGATTGTTTCTTCATCAGAACAGATTTGGAGAAATTTAGCATTACATTACTTGCTGACCAGAGGATCCTTTGAAGTGAATGGGTGCCGTCAGAATTAGAGACCAAACTGCTGATAAAAACACAAAAATCCACACGGCTCCAGTCTATCAGTTAACGTCTTGTGAAACCAAAGCTACATGTATTTAAAAACAAATCCATCATTGAGGCATTTTAACTTTAAATCATTGCTTCTGACCAAAATTCGAACCACTGCTATAGTCCATAATCTATAATATTGCTTTCATTTTTTTTCGATAAAGAAACCAACTCATCTACATCTTGGCTGGCTTTCAGGGTGAAAACATTTAAAACTCATTTTTATTTTTGCGTACGCTAACTATTTCTTTAACACAATACAATCTCAAAATTGATAACACTGTATTCGGCTGTTGCTAAATAATAAACAGGATAGGTGGTATTCAGCAAAAAAGGAAACGCATTATTTAGACATTTTCTCTTTTATAGGAAGACCTATTGTCACAGAAGGCTTAACTTCCTGATGTCCAAGTTCCATCTACATGAAATGCTAAATGAGATGGCCGAGCTAAAGGAACTGAAAAGCGTTCCTCACAGAGACTTCTACAATGTCAGAAAGGTATTTATTTATTGGTATTTACACTAATGTTAACACTACCTCCTACATAATGGTCCTTTTCTAAATATACATATTTGTGAACATCTAGGTTGATACGCACATTCACGCAGCTGCCTGCATGAACCAGAAGCATCTACTGAAGTTCATTAAGGACACATATAAGACCGAAGCAGACCGGGTGGTGCTGGAGAAAGGTGGAAAGAAGTTCACCCTCAAACAAGTGTTTGACAATCTGAAAATGGACCCATATGATCTCACAGTAGACTCATTGGATGTACACGCGGTATGTATTTCACATGACATCATTTTTCTACTGAAGATCTGTAATTAAGAACTTGCACTATTGTTTGTTACAGGGCAGACAAACGTTTCATCGCTTTGATAAATTCAATTCCAAATACAACCCAGTAGGTGCTAGTGAGCTTAGAGAGATCTATATCAAAAGCGATAACTACATCAATGGAGAATATTTTGCACGTCTCATCAAGGTAAGACTGATCAACTCACATCCTGATTTAGCAACTAATATATAAGGCTAAAATAAACTATCGTTGTTAGAGCGCCCAGATTACTTTTTTAAAGCAGGAAACTAACAAATTGTTACTGTTCTGCACAGGAGGTTGCTCATGACCTTGAAGAAAGTAAATATCAGCATGCAGAACCCCGTCTCTCAATTTACGGCAGAGCCCCTGAAGAGTGGGACAGCCTGTCTAAATGGTTTATCAGGCAAAAGTTGTACTCCCCTAACATGAGATGGATCATACAGGTACCCAGGATCTAGTAAGTCCTCCTCAAATGTACCTTAACGTACCAATTAAAAATAGTTTGTAATTGTAATATATATATATATATATATATATATATATATATATATATATACACACATACACACACACACACACACACACGCACACACACACATATTTCACAATAAATTCAAATTGTGTACTTTGTTTTTAGCGACATTTTCAGATTAAAGAAGATTGTTCCCAACTTCGCCAAGATGCTAGAGAACATCTTCCTCCCACTGTTTCAGGCCACCGTTAATCCTCAGAAACACAAAGAAACGTATGTCTTCCTGAAACATGTAAGTGCTTCATCACAGCTGGCAAGACCAGTCAGAGCAGAATCATGCCACATTACAACATTTAGTAACCAACAGGGCAATTAACAGCTTTAATACAAAACATTCATTTTACTAGAGGAACGAGCTTTCATGCCAAATCCCTTCTGAACAATTAAATGGTTCTCAGATGACTATGACTTCATGTACAATTGTCACGCACAATAAAATCACAAAAACAACAGAAAACATGGATTACGCCCAAATCAGTAATGTGCTCAATGTGTGGTTGATGTCACACATGTTGATGTCTCTATATTTGAACAGCCCGGTCAGTGTTTATATAAACCACGGGCCTTGAGTAAAATAAGGGCAAATCGTGGCCGTGGATGGATTTCAGCAAATCTTTGGATGTTTTTCTACAGGTGACAGGGTTTGACAGTGTGGATGATGAGTCCAAACACAGCGATCACATTTTCACCTACAAGAGTCCAAAACCTGAGGAGTGGACAATGGAGGAAAACCCACCGTACACTTACTACCTCTTCCACATGTATGCCAACATCATGGTCCTCAACAACCTTCGAAAGTAAGGCGCCATAAAGATCAAGCTGATTTCAGCATTCAAGTCCATTGCAAATAAACAAGCGATTTCCCTCAAATTTAGCCGAAATCTTTAGAACTGAAGTTTTTGTTTTTTGTTTTTAGGGAACGTGGTCTTAATACCTTCCAGTTCCGACCTCACTGTGGCGAGGCAGGATCCATCACTCATCTGGTGTCAGCCTTCCTCACAGCTGACAACATCTCTCACGGACTCAACTTGAAGAAGGTCAGCCTCAAAGACGGACAGTCTGTGTGCACATCAAACCACAAAACAAGTCATGACAAACAGTATTACTGTATTCTTTTCTTATGATTTGTTTTCTTATCCGATTTCTCAATGCAGAGTCCAGTCCTGCAGTACCTGTATTATTTGGCCCAGGTGCCCATTGCCATGTCTCCACTCAGCAATAACAGCTTGTTCCTGGAGTATTCCAAGAATCCCCTCAGGGAGTTCCTGCAAAAGGGCCTGTGTGTGTCTCTCTCCACGGATGACCCGTTACAGTTCCACTACACAAAGGTCAGCATGGAATCAGACACTTCTGACACTGAATGAGTTCATTATGAATCTTTTAGAGCAGTCAGGTGATGTGATTTTATGTTATGTACCTGCAGGAGGCCTTGATGGAGGAGTATGCCATTGCAGCACAACTGTGGAAACTGAGCACGTGCGACGTGTGTGAGATCGCCAGGAATAGTGTGCTTCAGAGCGGTTTGTCTCATCAGGTACTCTTCTCTGTCCTACCCTAGAAGACAGGGTTTTTTAATCTTTTAAATAAAACGCCATATAGTTTTAATATAATATCGTGGGTTCAGATTTTCTAAGAGTTTTAGCTCATCTTTCGTTTTCGATAAATAAAAAAGGTTACCTCCAATGGAAGTAAATGGGGTGAATTTTAAGAAATGCAAAGGTTTTAGGTTAATTAAAGCAGTTCCATTCATTCTTCTATTAAATCTTGTTTCTTGATCTGTAAAATAAGTCATTTTATAGTGATCATTTAGTTTATGGTCATGGTAACAAAGTTGTAAAATGTAATATAACTTTACACAGATTAAAAAAATCATGTTAACATCCATATTGTCTTTTAACATTTATGAACTGGTACTAATCATATCTATTGTAAGTACCTTTTTTACTATTATTTGTCACAAATGCTACTGTGTTTAACATGTACTGAACCCAGAATATTTCCTACAGTGTTACATTACCATCCATACGCTAAAGCACTTTCATACAGAAAAAAAAAAAAAAAAAAAAAACACTGAATGATTTTCTAGCTTAACCTGACATTAGAATTTTCCTTGCAGGAGAAGAAACACTTCCTGGGTGAGAATTATCTACAGGATGGACCAGAGGGAAATGACATCCGTAGGACAAACGTGGCGCAGATCCGTATGGCCTATCGACATGAGACCTTGTGCAATGAGCTCAGCTTCCTAGTGGACGCTGTCAAGTCAGAAGCAGTGGCTGAAAAAGCCTCGTAAACATGGCAGGGTGACAGATAGTCTAGAACACGGGTTCATATGCGTTGACCCCACATCAGCATAAAGCCTTATCTTGCTAAAGGTGAAGCACTAAACATCCATGGAAATGCATATGGTTGCAAGTCATGGAGCCATGATGGACATATTCTTTCACATAGTGCCTTCAGGGATGGATATATCTATTATATGTCTCACATCTGTTTCTTAAAAAATGGCACGTTTTGATCAAATGTTCCTGTGTTTTGCATGATGTTTGAGGGAGCATACATTTGCTACCTTTTCTAATGAGAAAGTCTTCAGGTTTGTGGTTTAAACAAAGTGGTCATTTGTTCAGATTAATGTTTTACGCAATAAAGGGTATGCAATAAATGAATGCTTTACACAAAGACTGGAAAAAATTGCCTTGGTAAACTAGTTTATTTGCAACCTGAGATTTTGAGGCTGTAATTCTGTTGGGCAACCTATGAAGTGGCATTTTATCTTTTGTCACAAAATCTTGTGTACGTGAACTTACACATTTTGTACACCAACAGAATTAGTTAAGCTGATTTGTTTTGCTTTTGAAACATGCCTGAGTGCTATTGTTTTTAAAGTAAAATAAATAAAGAGGTGTCAAAAAGAGCCTTTCATGACGTGACTGTTAATATTCCAGAGAAGTAGAAAAATGATTCTTTATTTGACAAACACTGCAGCCCAGTGGAAGTAGTGGGAACTGCTACAGCCTTCAAACCAGAACTAGCTAGAACAAAATATTCAGTTTACTTTATTTAAGATTTACACAAGAAAAGAGAACACCGTACATCCCAGCTCAGTCCATATTTAAAAGAACTCTCCTTTGAAAGAACTCTCTCACAAAAGAAAACAGCAACTGATGTCATTTCTCCAATAAAATTACTACCATTCAGTCCAATCTCTATAAATCTGTGAATATTGCAGAAATTATTATTTTTTTAAACTAGATCTTGTTAAAAGTAGATCTTGACAAACTAGATTAAATCTTAATAAACTGTCACACAAATTTAGGCTTTGATCTATACAAATCTTTATAATACAAGTCAATTCCCCTAAGCTGACAGATTCACAGTCTCTCTCATACACAGAAAAGTGCAGAATGAAAAGTCTGGGATTTCAAACCAGAAAAAAAAAAAAAAAAAAACATGAAAAAGTGGCTGCAAAGCGTCAGTGATGCCCTATAAAATAAAGCTTTCATTTGCAACTAAAGAAAACAAGACAAATTAGCTCATTCTCAATTGTTAATCCATCATAATTATGTTCAATAATGAATGTTATATGAGAGTCACGCCCTATAATTAACAATTGATCCAAATTACACATAGATAACGAGTTCATGTCAAACAGATCACTATAATTATTGTTAAGCCTAAGATTATAAATGCACGTCAACTGTACAGGTAATGTTACTGAATCATGTGTGACGGAATTACAGCATCAATACTATGAAACTGTTGCACATGCTGATACTGTGACGCTTATTCAGGTATTACAAGGCCTTTACGGAACAAATGCAATTAAGTGCAATTACTTCACAAACAAGATAAAACGGCAAGGGCAACGAGGAAATTAAGTTTTACAGCTACATCTCGTCTAGCATTTATCTACATACAGTTAACAGTCACATGTCTATGGATTGGTCAGGTCAGGTGTTATAATATGGTTAACCTAAAAATAGTTTATTAAAAGTTCAAAAACTCAGCAGTATTGCTTTCAGTGAGCGACACTATATAATGCAACAAATACCCACAGTCACTCAATGAAATAACGGTTTAAAGAAGGTCATCTGTACTGGGGAGACAGTGAGTATGACAGTGGCACAGTGCTTCATTTTAAGGTCGGTGTGGGTGCCCGGCTTCATCTGCTAGATTGAGAATGTACCCAGCTACATCTTCCTCCGTGGGAGCATCTGACATGACCCATGATTCATTAGCGGCAGTCACTTGAATACGGCAGAGGGGGCAGTTTCGGCTCTGACCGCTCCTATATGAGGCACAGACACATGATGGAGAAGGGTTTGTCATGGCTGATTAAAAGGATTTATGGATTTTATCATTTTTTACGGTCATAATGTTGATCCAAACCGGTTTGTCATTTTTTCTTCATACTTTCAGTAGGTCTAATTAAGGAAAATAATCTTGAGATACAGGAGTTATAATGAAATTGTATGGCTTTGTTCTGTACAGACGTATGGTATTCAATTTATTTGTGTTGGTCTTAAAAAGTTTTACTTTTGGTTCGAAAAACTCTGCAAACCTTGGATTCAGTTCACAAATTTGAAAGCTGAACTGGTCACAGTTAAGATTTTCTGCTGCTGTGTTCCATGGAACAAAAGTAAGTTTGGAACAATATGAGAGTAAATGATGAAATATGTAATTATTTAGTTAAACTGATCCAGGGACAGTCAACCCCAAATTTACTCATCCTAATGTTGTTTGAAATCTGTATTACTGTCTTTCTTCTGCTGAACACAAAAGAAGATATTTTGAAGAATGCTGGTATCCAAATGTTGGTGAACAATTTTGATTCCCCTTGACTTCCATTGTATTTTTGTCTATAAAATGATAGTCGATGGGAACGAACATCCCTCAAAATAGTTTCTTTTGTGTTTCACAGAAGAAAGTACAGGTTTGGTACAACTTGAGGGTGTGCAAATGATGACAAAATATTCATTATTTATGCTGATCATGTAATCCATTAATAAAGCATGATAATAAATCAGACTCTTACCACTTGTCAATGCACTTCTGACAGAAGTTGTGTGCACAGGGCAGAATAAGGTCTGCTTTCCCATCCATGCAGATACAGCATTCTTCCTCATCAGTCAACTGTTTCACCCTGTTAAGAGCAAATTTAGCTTCATGAGACAATGAGTCATCTATTATACATCATTACATCAGGTAAACTGAACAAATGAAGTATGTAAATACCTGCCCATCCACATGCTGACCTGGCAGGTGTCTTCTGATGACAGCGGTCCAGAGGATCCCTCTGCTGCAGCCTCTGAACAAAATGCTTCAGCTGCCTGACTGGTGATGTCTTTGTAGAGCTGGATAAACTGGTACAGATTCATAATACGCGAGGCCTCCACCATTCCATCCTCCTTGTTAATCTACAATCACACAGAAAGAGCAGTAACAATTGCCATCCCACCCTAGACAAACATCAATCACACATTTCAAAATTTGCAGTACAGAGCAAATGACTATATTATTTAGACTGAAAATCATTTCAATATATTCCACCTATAAATTCAGAGGTCTGTATATTAATCTCACCTTGGTGCACACTATTCTCACAGCAACCTTCCATAACGCGGTTGCATCAGATCCTGGCTGTACTTCAAACAAAAGATGTTTCTTTTGGCCGGAGGATAGTTTAGCGGTTCTGTGTACAAAAAAAATAAATAAAGCATATTACCTATTGCATCACATCAGACTGGATAATGTGCATGTTTTCAAATTAAACTCCGAACTTAAAAACAAGCAGGAAATGTAGTGATCTTATTCTTACTTTTACACCTTCATAAATGCAGTAATAATTTATATACATATGTATTTTTATTATTTTTCTTAATTATTCATTTGTTTTAGGATTATAATTATTATTTTTAATTATATGGTTTAATTAATATTATGCAAATAATATTTAATTAACAAAACCATTGATTTAGGGTTTTAGAGTTTATTAAATTGTGTTGTCATTATGACAAGTTGTAAAATTCAGTATAACTTTATTGAACAGGTTAAAAATAGATTATAATTTAACTGTCTATCAATTATAAATTAGCCATTGCACAATCCCTTTGTAATACCATTGTTAAACAAACAGCTTTCAACTATAAATTTTACATCCAAACCTTATGAACATTTTACCAACAATAAGCTCATATTTAGATTTCCCTTGCAGGAACAGTTTATGGGTAAGCATTACAAATAAAGATGGGCAAAAACTGCATTACAAATTTATTTTTTATATATGTTATTTAATATTATAATATTTCTATCATGAGAACTTTCTGAAAATATTAGTGTGGTAATTGATCTGCCGTAGCATATATAATAATTTGTAGCAGACCTATACAGGTGGAGCTGGGGAAGGTGAGGGTTTCAGAGGAACTCTGAAAACATGCTCCGAACTGCTCTAGTGAATACGAACTAGCCATTTAAATTGTAAAGCAGTAAACTCAAGGGCTGCATGTGCAAAATGAACCAATCAGCCTGTGCCAACTACCAAGTAGTTTAACACTGTGAATATCATCAGTTTGCATTAAAGACCCATCAGTCTACACCATTTTCATGACAGAACTTGGCATTACTTTTAATATAATCAATAATTTTATGGTTTTTATGCGACACCACATTCTAATCAAACGGCAGAAGGTTATTATCGTGTCACTAAAATGATTAATTTTAACACCTCACTTACACATCATTGAGCTCTGCCACACGACCCAAGAACTCATCATAGGTGAGGTAGCCACTGTCACGCACTAGCCCCACATGTTTGATCACTTTCTCAGGGAGTCTGTTCACTGCCTGGCCAGAAAGCTGCTGGCCCATCTTGGCTCCAGATGGAGGGCTTCTTCAAAACAACCCTAGACCTCATTCACTGCTGGAGGCTCTAGATAAGAGAGGATTGTTGACATGACACATCATGCAGTGTGACGTGCTACACTTCATAAAAACTAAACTTTGAACAGCATTTTCTTTCACATGGAATTTTATGACCTCATGTTAATTGATAGCATACAATCCACATTGAAAACTTAGGAATCAAAACTGTAAATAGAGTTTTGGGATTTTGGTTAAAAATTGTATTATGCAGATAATTCTTAATAGATGTAATTTTGTGTAACTGTCACTGATCATATGAACTTGCTTGCTTAAAATATAGGCTACTTCATCTATAAGATTCTTTGATTTGAATCATTCTCAAAGCAAATTAATAACATGATCACATTTCAGTGAAATAATTTTTTACTTCTTAATTTAACCTTTCACTCACATTTTGCTGAAAACAAAATTTGTAATTGTAGAGAAATGGAAAATTAAACATGGACCGCACAGTCCATAAATTTTACACTAAAATATTGATAAAAATGAAATGTATGCCCATGTTATTAGTTAAGAGACGATGTGAACGTGATGTGCTAAAAAAAAAAAAAAGAAAAAAAAAGGCATGGCCAAATATTAATCATATTAATACTGCTGATATTAAAATAATCTCCTTTCTGCTTATATATTAATTATTCATGCTACATAAGTAATTTTTCATAGATATCGATGAAGGTCTCATGTTGTTGGTGACATTAATCCCGAAACATTTATTCATAATAAATGTGCACCAATACTTTCGAAATGAACAGGTGTTTATTCATCTTCTTACCTACATTTTTGTTAACCAAAAATTACAAACTGTCTTTGAAAACACGTAACATCAAAGTAGACATGTGAACCATATAACGTTACATTTGTTTGAGAATGTGAAAAGGCGGTTTAAATACGATGTTGATATAAAACATTTACTGTTGCTACTAGTGTTAGCTTGGCTAGCCAAAACAATACATAAAGACCGTAACGGAAACACACCCAACACTTAGTATTGGCTACAGATTTACACGAAACCAGTGAGATTAAAATAAGTGACTACAAACCTGCTGACATTTGTTTTATCCAGGCAAATATTCGAGATGACAAGTAAGATGATAACAAGAAAACACTGACGCGGGTTGATGATGTCACGCTCAGTGGTAAAATGTATTGAACCTTGATACTTAAAAAAAAAAAAAAAAAAAAAAAATATATATATATATATATATATATATATATATATATAAATCCCTTGATACTTACAGACAACAAGTGATATATCTAAGGAATTAAAAGAGTACAAATTATTATCATTTAGCCTTATCATACAGCACTATTAAAAACGGAGTAGTATTTACATTCGTTATTGATATTTGAAAGTAAAATAATATTTGAAAATGAAATGAGCAGCAAACTAAAAACAAAGTAGGCTTAACAATTGATTATTATTATTGTTTTTAAAATTTTATTTTTTACAAAAACGCAGTGTTTTTTAGGGTGAGTCCTGGTTTTGTTCCATTTGAAAGACGATGTTGCATATTCCTTTGTTGTTGTTTTTGTTGGTCTGTTTTGGCATACAATGCCTCTCACTTATTTGTTTCCACATCTCCGTTTCCATAATCTGGTCTGGCCTCATTCTGGACCAGGATGGAAGCCGTTGTCCTCTTTTACTAAAGCAAAGCACACTAGTCAGTGAAGAGTATGCATGTAACAGTAACAACTGTTTTCCCATGACAGTGGATTAAACACTTACATTTTGAGATACCAAGCTGCACCTGCCGCTGCCAGCAAGAACAGTAGCACGATGGAAATGATGACAAATGTTTTGGAAGCTGCTAAAATATAAAGAAGACAAACGAGTGTGATAAAATGAATGTGCAAAGTTATTCAATTATTAATGAGGTGATATAAGTTTCAAAACCCAACCTTTAATGGATGGTCTGTTATGTGTAGTGGTCTGGGACAATGCGGGCTGACCTGTTGGAGTTGAACTATGCTGAAGAAGAAAATGAGTGGATGAATGAGAGGATGATGAGGGGGCTGATGTTGAGAATTTGCCTGAAGTTCTGAGAGATGAAAGAGACAGAGTGCTTGTTGTTGCCTGGGAACTGTCACTGGTGCTAGAAAGACTAACTGTTGTAAATGTTGTAGAGGAAGTGTTGAAAGTAAAGGAAGTGGATGGGGTGGCTGTGTAGGGAGGAAGGGATCTTGATGTGTAGGCAGGAGTAGAGGTTGACTCGGTGGATGATGGATGGGTTGTTTTAGTGGAATAACGGTTGTTTGATGGTGTTCTTCCTCCTGTTGTAGATTGAGGCCTGCTTGATGTTGTTTCAAATGATCCATCAGGACCTGAGGTGCATTGTGAGAGACATTTTACCAATAATCCTAGTAGATTTATTTACTGATTTTAAGTTTACAATTACATGTTTGTTTAAAAAACAAAACAAAAAAAAAACTTTATTTTAAATGTAATTATTTCCAATTTCAAAACTGATTATTATTATGAAAGTATTTTCAGAAACATATTGTGCATATAATTAATTACCTGCTGGCTTAAAACAGTAAACATCGAACTCTTTGCTGATGTTAGCTCTCCAAACAGAAATGCCTAACTTGTTTTTACCACATTTATCGCTTTTCTCGATTCGGGGAATAACAGCGATTTGCTCCTCAACCCAACCAAACCTGTGTGAAAACAAGATGTCTTCTAAGAGTGCAATCGCTTAGAAGAAACAGAACCTGCTGAGTTCAAATAGAAATTCTAACCACCACACACACTTCTATTCTACATCCACAAAATTCATTATACATTTGGGCATATAGTGTATTTGTAGGTCTGTGTCCTGGACATTCATAAAGATTGCCCATATTATATTTAATTTAAATGAGTCTGGTATTCTACTTTGAAAGGATGTATATAAGCCATACAGGTTTTTAAATGTTATTTTAAAACAATAATATTTCCTAAAAGAGCAGATCAATACCTATATATATGTACAATCATATTTTAAATTCGATTATAACGTCTGTTTAGTTGTCACTCATTAAACACTGATTTACCTGCATGTCTGAAAGCCATTTTTGTTTGCCGTTTCCACTTCAGCCTTATTAGCAATTCTCATTTGAATAGCCTCACATGCTTCTTTGGCTGTGGTGGCATTAAAACTGTACACATTGTTCTTGGTTTGGACTAACAATACTCCAGAAATTCCATCATTTGTAGGGACTAAAAGCAACCAACAAAAGATGGTTTTAATAAAGTGCATAAGTATAGATTCACAAACTATTAAAAATTGCATTTAAATCAACAGAACAAGAAAGAGATAAACCTACCTTGGATTAGACTCACATCTACACAGAGTGTGCTTGTAAATAAGAAGAGCGGTAGACATAACTGTAACCAGACTCTAGCCATGACTGCAGAACATGCCATCAAAACTGTCCAGAAGTTTGAACACAATCATTCTGATGATGCTGCAGAAAGAGACCCAAGAAAATAGGAAACAGGAGGCTGAGGATGATCTGTAAGATGACCTTCCCAATGAGGGCATTTAAAGCTAGGGCAGAGGACAACTAAAAAACATTCACTTCCTCTGGTTGTGCACCAGTTATGTCAAATCTCTGGGAACTCGTTTGATATATCATGCACATATAGACATTCTGGACAAGTTGGAAACATATCTGACTTCAATTCCATGTCTGAGTCACATTTAGTGCAAGTTAAATTCATTGTAAATGTTGACTTAAAACATTTTTTGATGTCCTTGATGATTTGTTATCCAACTGAAAAAAAGATTTCCTCTCAATGTGTCCTTGGACAAGTGATAATTTTATAAGCCTAATATGTAGCATCTGTGACGTTAGCAGAGGACTGCTGAATTAGGCCTGCTTCCTTCTGCAGCTCATTCTTTCCAGTGTTAACTGTGATTCTGAAGGCTAAATAAACAGAGAGCCTCATTATCACATCACTTTCAATGCAACCAGCCAAGCTGCATGCTATTGCGAGAAGCTCTGGGACTGTGAACAGTAAATTACAGGCTGTGTTAGTGTATAGTGATGACTTATGCAGGCAGACATAGAAAGCATCTCCTCTGAATGAACCCACAAGGGAGGTGTAGAAGATTACAGGAAGTTCCTCGAAGCATCCTGTACCATTTTTGCAGATTCAAATAATTATCCAATCTCTAAATTCCTGACTAAGAACATAAACACACCTTTCCCTTACTTTTCCGAGAGCACAGGAAATAAACCATGACAAAAGGATTTGACTGGGTCTTTCCATATTATTCTTTTGACATTTTAAGAATTTAGTGTTCTCTGCTTGTTGTTACTAAATAGCTAAAGTCACAAAGAGTTCAAAATGTTCAGTCACATACAGTTGCTGTTATGCAGCTAATAGTTATGGTAAAGTCACAAACAGAGCTTGCTGGGCTGGTGGAACTTGTTCTCATTTGTGCCGCTTCGCTCTGCTTGAATAATGCATTTACAATGGAGGGGTTTGAGTTTCCTTCCTCTGTAAAGTAAATGGAATCAATCTTGTATACTATACTTGTAAAGGATCTGGTGTTATTGAAGAAGAAGTTTACTATAGTAAGGATATAATTCAGAAGAATTCTGCTGAATAATAATTGAAGTATGCTATTTAAATTATGTTTTAGTGTGTTATTCACTTGTGAAATTGTGACAATGAGTGATCACAAAATAAATAACTATATGGATATGAAATATTGATTTGACTTGAATCTTATATTTTTTTATTGTCTTAAACTTACTCTTAACAAAGTCTGTTAGGAACAGTTCACATAGGACACATTTTGTGTTTAAAAATGTGAGAAGCAGGCCAGTCCTTTTTTCTAAATAGTTAGGCGTAACAGTCAAGCATGTCCCTCTAGCCCATGTTTACATAGAGGAACTACGCAAAACCAGCACAGAGGAACGCAAAATAAGGGTTCAGTGCATGTTTACATAGAAAAACAAAATAAAAGCAGTACAGTTGAATGCAAAAGCTTGTTCTTTTTTAACAGCCCTTTGCAACCCAATAAGCAACAGATGAAAACTGCAACGTCATTGCAGCTAGTAGGCTATACTCTCTATACACAAAGAATGTAAGTTGCTTAAGGTTCCTAAACCACCAGGGTGCCCCCTTGCTCTCAAAGCTGATTTAAAGATTAGTGTAGTGCGATTAATTGAATTTTATTTAGTTTTTGATTTTGGCTTCCAATGATAAGGAAAATGCGATGCAGCATTATGTTCTTTTAAAGTGCTGCACTATTGCCCTTCCTACATAACAGCTCCTTTGGGAAAGAGATGCTGTTCCATAGAAGACACTCTGTGCCCGCGATTCAAGATGGAGTGAAACATACCACGTTGGGCTTGTGGTTTGCACTTAATGGACAAATACACACAAAAATCAAAAGTCAGTCAGTTATCATGTCTAAAGTAAACATAAACAGTTGGGAAAGTAATTGAGTGTTTGTTGGTATATTAGATCTGTGCATTCGGTCTTAAAGTGACAGCAGCCTAATAAGCCTGCCGCTGTCTCTGTCATTAACCAAACAACAAAAGAAAATGAGTGAATCATTCCCTGCTTTTCACTGAATAACTTAAGCAACTTTAACAAGAATCAACATGATAGGGGCCCCTGACAAATTTTGCTTAAGGCCCCCAGAAGTCTAAGACCAGCACTGATTGCAATTATAATAATACTTTTTTTTACTACAATCCATACCTGAGATGTGAGATGGGTTCAACATTTTGCTTGATGGATGATAAAATGGGGAATTTCCAACAGACTGTATGTAATGATCAGAATATATAAAAACCTAGTCAGTCTTCAGTTCTGGCATCATTACCAATATGGTGTTAACCCTAACCAGCTCATTTCAGGATGCTGAGAGGCTATGGTGCAATTAGTCAAGGATGAGATGAGCTGTGTTTGATCCCTTGTGGTAGCGTAGAGTTTCTGCTCCCTGTGAGTTGGTATAACATTTCCTCATTAATTATTGAACCAGGCTGCATGTTGGTGAGTCTCCTTAGTTCCCATTCCATTCACGTCTACAGCGACTTTGGGTCTGCAGGAGGAAAAACACATTTCACAACGGCTCAAAATGTAAAGTTTGCATTTGGTTTCAGTGTCCTTTCAGAGAGATGAACTTAAGGGCCAGCTCTCATGGAGAGCTCCAGGCTCTGACTTCACTAAGGACCCCTGCTTCAGACAGTAGTACCTTTAAGTCTCTTTCTCACAGCAGCAACAACATGAGCGGCCGATTCGAAAGCATTGAAGAGCTTAAAGGAGTCTCTAAACCCACACACCCTCCTCGAAGACCTGTACGTGCAGTCCGTCCCATGAGTGCTCTGAGTGCCAGCGGCTCCTTCCTGCAGATAAACCACCTGCAGGGAGAACTAGTGAGGAAGAGGAAGGTAGGTGCTGACATGATGGAGAACATTAGGGCAATGTCCTGTCTGCACATTCAGAAGGGTGTATTTTACTAGATCATACACATTAATATAGAATTCTGCATTTGTATTTGAGGTCTTTCTCAAATATTCTGACTTGTGCCTCATGTGATTGACATGTACATGTGAAAAATAATTTGTATACAAGTCGTTTTCAGTGAAAGTAAAAAAAAAAAAAAAAAAAAAAATAATACTTTTCCATATATATTTTTTCTTTTAGATTTTTTTTCTTTTTTTGATTAGTTAACCAGAAAAAAACCCTGAAACTAAAAGTGCAACCATGTAAAAAATACAATAAAAAACGTTTAATAAAATAAATGGTAACTTTTGTTAAATGTAAAAATAAAAAAATAAATAAAAAATCTGTTTATATTTATATACAGTATGTAGCTATATATAAAATTATGTTTGTGTATTCAAAAACTACTAAATATGACAAAAACACAAAAAAATGGCTAAAACTTTAAAATAAAAATTTTCAATGGGAAAATACACAAATGTAAACTGATTAAAAATATTATGAACAAAAATTATAATAGTAAAATAAAATCTATCTATCTATCTATCTATCTATCTATCTATTTATCTATCTATCTATCTATCTATCTATCTATCTATCTATCTATCTATCTATAATTAAAAACATTATAAACTATGAGTATAAATTATATAATTTTCAACAAGCTGGGAAAGCTGGCAAATTCTTCAAAATATATTTTGTGCCTTACTGGATGCATATTTCCACTGTATCTGTGTTGTTCAGGAATGTGAAGACCTAAAGAAGGAGAACAAGTATCTGTCTAATGAAATTCACATGGAAAGGATCATGATGAGGACTGAGAGTGAGCTCACCATGAGAACCCTGCGCAATCTCAACCAGGAACTCCAGGCCCAAGTTAAAGAGGTGTGCATACACATCCGGAATCACAGTCAGAGTAGAAGAGCAGAACTGCTAATGCTAGTCGACACTGAAATACTACTCAACTAGTCCAATTGGGTGTTTTTAATGGTAAATAATTTTTTTTTGACTCTTTCCTTTGTAATAATTAGTTGAAACAGAAGCTGCATCTCAGCCAGCAGAGGGCGACACTGTGCTCCAGGGCAGCTGAGGATGCTGATAGAGGACGAGCAGAGGCGGACAAGAGCAGGGCACTAGCGGAGGCTCGGGCAATAGACAGCAGGCAAGAGAAAGATCTCGCAGTAGCTGACAAAACACGGCTCAGTGAAGAACTACATCTGCTGAAAAAAGAGGTACAGATTCAACAGCAAACACATAATGCAAAAGCAGAATAATGAAAAACATAGCTCCACTGAATTAATTTGCATACTGTCATCCATAGCACAATGATGTCCAGCTACTTTTAGCACAAGCTGAAAAGAATTACTTTGAGACCAAGCTAAAACTAGACAGGGTGTCAGGAGAAAAGCAGGCTCTCCATGAGGAGAACAGAACGCTGGAGGGTGAGAGGAACACGTTACGACACAAACTGAAGGAGTTGACTGAGGAGAATGTGAAGATAATGGAAAAGTAAGCTCGAAAGCCTTCAGTAATGCCATCTGTCTTTGGTAATACAAGCATTGTGAATGGATCCTGGCGTGCCAGCATCCAGGCCATTATATATAATGCAATAAAAGCTAAATAGGAATAGTCTGGTTCATGATGCTGTCTGTCACTGTCATCCACTCTCTCTGTAGGGAGGTGAACTCCAGACGCAGAGCTCTGGTTGCTGAAGAGCAGAGAGAAAGGGCAAATAAAGCTCAGCAGGAAGCGGAGCAGGAAAGACATTTAGCTGAGCGGGAGAGGGAAGATCGCACCAGGGAGTGTCTCAGCTGGAGAGAGAAACACCAGGTTCTGGCAGAAGTTATCAGAGCCCAAGAAGAACTTCAGTCTCTGAGACAGACCAAAGCTGTATGTCCCCCATTCCTTATGTGTCCATCTTGAATAAAGTGATAGATTTTTGGTATGCAAGGTTGCATACAAATGATCACAAGTGACAGTAAATACTATTTCTACTTCAAAAAATTTTGTTTTAACTTTTTATTCATCAAAGAATTCAGATTTTTTTTTTTTCATTTTCCACAAAAAATTTAAGCAACAATCTTGAGCATCTAATCAGCATATTAGAATGATTTCTGATGGACAAGTGAAAACTAGAGTAATGACTGCTTTAAATTCAGCTTTGCCACCACAGGAGTAAATTATATTTTAAAATAGGAATTACACTGGAAAAATATTTCACAATATTACATGTTTTTACTGTATTTTACGCTTAGTGAGCTTAAGATTTTTTTTTTTTTTTTCATTTTCTTATTTTAAAAAACATCTTTCCAAACCAAAATTCTGAGCAAAATTCTTAAACGGTTAACATCATGTATTACATTTTTTTAATGTAATATTCACAGGCATAATATTAAATAATAATAATATCAATGATAATGACTGAATAAAAACCTACAGAACCCTAAAAGAATTAACTATGACTTTGTGAAATGATTGTTTGCATTTAGTTTCTGACTTGATGGCAAAATAACACATGCGTGTATCTTACTTCAGTGTCAAGCTAATATTAAGAGCTACTTCCTGTGTATGACTGAAAGCGACCAGAGGGTTAAGATCCTGAAAAATCAAGATGGCACACCAAGGAACTTCACGGTAATGTTTCTTGTCTGTAATTGCAATACATTATTAACAAAATAAACAAGTGTAAACACATCCGTTTTGTTACTATATAACACAGCATTAAATAACATGCACACAGGAAGGAGACCCGGTGTATATCTCCACGCCTGACCTCAACAGTGAAGAATCCGAGAGAAGTTCAGGGAGGTATGTATTACTCAAAGGCTAATCTTGGTAAATAAATGGACTTAATTTGTTTTGTCTGTTCAGCAGGACGATGTTTAGGGTGGCTGCACCTCGAGTTGGACGGGACACAGGCCCAGCACACTTCAGCGAGCTGTCACCAATGGCAGACTCCCATGAATCAGGATTTTCAAGGAGAAACAGGAAAGTGGAATATTTCTGGATCCCCACTGATGAGGAATAAATGTCAAATGTCTAGTTTTAGATACATTGCCTAAACAACAAAATATGGCTTGTAAACAATTTGCTAAATCTCCTACTAGATTCAGTTAGCCTAAATTTAATTTTGTAAAGGTTTTAACCTTCAAACTATACTTTAAATGTTGTGCAAACCAACCGAAACAGTACTGTTTGGTAAA
Organism: Carassius gibelio; assembly: GCF_023724105.1. Lineage (NCBI taxonomy): Eukaryota > Metazoa > Chordata > Actinopteri > Cypriniformes > Cyprinidae > Carassius > Carassius gibelio. Next base: position 8,012,546 of record NC_068413.1, on the reverse strand, counting down.
ATAGTTCCATCTTCACTAGAAGAGATTTAACAAAATGAAAGCTATGAAAAGTACAATTCTCAGAATATTTCTTACAAATAATGTCAACTAGAAAACTTTAGCTGATCAAGTTTTTCCTTTATTGTGAACTCAGCAATAGTGGTGATGAATACAGCACTAAGCAGCCTTACAATGACATGATCATAAGCCATTTCCTGTCTGACAACTGGATTGCAGTTAACATGTTGGCAAACGCAAGTGTACAAGATTAACTTTGTCAAGTACAGTTAAAACTCCTGTCAATAAAAGGTTGTCTGAGAACCCCTTATTGACAAGGGCAAAAGCCTTTTACCTCATTTTTTCTGGATTTTTCCCATTTTCTTTTACATTTAATAACCCATTAAAAGGCAGGTTAAAATAATCACTTCGATGTTTAAGATTGGAATAATTTGCAGCAGATCAGTGGGACCTGAAGGGCAACATTACTACTGCCATTAAACAGAGAATACATTTCAGTTATCTTTTCAGAACACACTGCAGACAACATTAATAAAGTAAGATGGGGCAACAGAGGCGTTATTTTGACACTAGCTTGATCTCTGCATCTTCAATGGAAAGCACTTAAAATTACTGCTAGTTGAGATATGTATTAGGTAGTGTGTTGTGAAAAATCAAACTAAACAGATGTTCTGGATCTTAATTCATGACTAAAACTTTAGATATCAGAAGCCTGCACTAAATATCGCTTCTTCAGTAGGAGGTAGAAATGGAAACTGCTAACATGTTACAGTGATTACAGTTTTACGGATGTTTGAATCATGCACAAGGGGTGAAGGATATTGCAACCGACCCAGAATAACACTAATAAAAGCGTCAACATCTTAACCTACAAAGGCCATTCAACCAGGATCTCATGATTCATTTTAATCAATCCCCAAGACAGACCGTAAACAAATCATTGGTTCTATAGAACAACAGTTTCACTTCCACTGAGACACTGAAAGGTTTTCTGTCCGGTGTCATGTGAAACCAAAACAAACACGTAAGGAAGATTTGGCTACCACTTTTTCTACTGAAAAAGCGTAGTGGTTCTGAAACTAAAGCCTGACATTGGTTATGATGCGAGAAAACACATTAGAGACGTTATGATAATGGTATTACTATGTCTTTCATTTAATTAATGAGCCTAGCAGCAGTGTACTGTAACTGGCTGAGTGTGAGCTTCTGCAAATAATGCAGGAGCCAAAGAGAAGACAGCAAGTCATGTAGCAGGAAATCAATGTGTACTAGAAGACTATTCTGGTTCATCAGTCAGCTTCCTCCTCGGACTCCTCTTCCTCAGCCGTCTCAAGCCAAGTCAGCCACTGGTTCACCTGAAAAAAAAAAAAAAAAAAAAAGGATTTTACACCTGTAAAGTACATACTTGTACTCAAAAGGATAAAAACCTTCCCATTCGAGAACAGAGTTTACAGTGGTTAAACTTACCTGAAATAAAGCTTTTCCTTTTCCAGGAAATTCTTGGGAAATGTCTTCTTTCCATGCAAGGAAACATTCCTCCTCAATGATCTCCATGTCATAAAAGTGGACAAAGTAGCGAAGCAACATGCCTAAATTACAAAAATAAATAAATGAAATAAAACCTAGAGCCTCAATTATAAAGTAAAAAAAAAAAAAAAATGTTTAATTGATTCAGAAAATCACAACAGGCACAGCAGGTTATGAAAAGTAGTTTTTGTACCTTTTGGGAAAGCATTGGCATTGCAGTGCACCTGCAGGGCATACAGGGCACTGACCTGAAGATCAGTGTGATTATGGAGGAACTTCTGCAAGACTGGCTTGAAGAAGAGTAGCAGTTGCTTCTCCTGGTCCAGCTGCTCTTTAGAAGGGGAGGCCAGTTGCTCATCACCTTCGCTCACACCAAGCTCAGCAAAGATATACTGCAAGAAGCTGTTAAATGGAAAACCAATAATGACCTCAATTATGTAAATCTCAGTCTCGCATTTCTCCATTTATGAAATTAATGCAGATTCAATGGGCTGTACCTGGTCACAAGTATGTTGATGAAGCCCTTGTCGGTGTGGAGTTTGGGAGAAATGTTGTCTTTGATCCACTTGTAGATGGCTTGAGGGGAGGGGTCTGCCTTGATTTGCTTTAGCAGTTCCTTCTCCAGTTTCAGCAAGGGGAAAAGGAAATTTAAACCTTTCCCCTCAAGAATCTCCAGCATGCGGTCCTTATTCTGGTCAATTTCTGAGAAACAAATCTCTAGTTTAGTAAGTCCTATTTAATAGCAAAATATTGACAGAAAACCTAGAGTTGTGTGTAGGAAGACGACATACCAGGAAGCATCTTCTGCATGTTGACCTTGCTCTGCTGGAAGAGATCTGTGAGCCACTCACGGTCCTTGAGCTTGGAAGCTTGCTGGAGGCATAGCAAGAAAAGAGGAAAGTGGTTGCCGTTCTCCAGTGGATGAGCCAGTTCTGCCACACTGACCAACTCTGCAATGATGGCCCGTGCTGCAAACTGTGCTAGGTATGACTTTACCAGAGGAATGTCCACCTCAATCTTAGGGCACTGATCTAACACATTCAGCAGAGCCTGATGACAAAAATAATAATGGAAATTAGATGAAAAACTAAATGTAAATATTTGACTGCTTAAGGGGAAAAAAAAAAGCAAGGTAACTTGCCTGCATGAAGTTTTCCCCAGTGATGAAGCCCTCAGTACGCAGCGTATGGATAAGAGTGCTAGCCTGTTCCCGGTCTTCATCAGTCCTCTCCAGAGAACACAAGATGATCTTACTCAGCATCTCTGGCAGAAAGTGTTTGGGAGCTCTCATCTCTTTCACACCATTGACAGCTTCCTCTATGTTCTTACTGTTCAGATATTCAGTCACAATGTTCTCCTGTTGTAAACAAATTCAGTAAACTATTAGAAAAACTTAACAGTCGATGGTGTGAATGCTTTGAACACAAAAGGGTAGTGCAACAAACAGACACGCACAGTCATTTTCAGCAGTTCCTCCTTAGCAGGTACTGGTTTCTTAGTAGTCTTCTGAGGTTTCTCCTGGATCAGAGGTGGGTTGGTTTTCAGACCAAGTTGAGGAGGCTATAAAGAGCACATGGACTTAAGATTAGTTTTTTCAGTGCAAAGTCATTCCATGGAATTTAAACTAATTGACATGAGATATTAACCCCAACTAGAGAGTTCAGCAAAGCGGAGAGAATTTTCTACCTGTCCAAGTGGTGGAGTCTGTGTCCGTGGAGGTTGAGCACTGGGAGGAATCATGGTGGGAATCTGGGGCTGCAGTTTTGGCACTTGGTTTTTATTCATGAGGAACGACTGAGCAGGTCTAAGGCTGATCTGTAAGCATGGATCATGGGAAAACATACAGAACATTATTAGGCTAGTTACAAAGATTACAATTCTTGATACTATTTTGACAATTCACACCCTCATATCTCATAATCGCAGTCAGCGGACTGGCTGGCCGTTTAAGAGTGAGGGACAGAAGAGAAGCATAAGGAGGAAAGAAAGAACAGGAAGAAACAAAGAACAGAAAGTATGAAAACTGCCATCCAGTGGAGTCCCTCAGAATAACGCGTCTTTTTATAATCACAGGGCGGAAGACGTTTTGGTTTTACTCGGCACTTAGTGTCTCTGGTTTTACCTCGTCTGCATTGAGCTGCCCCTTCTTGAATCGTGGAGGCATGTCCTTAGATTGAGCTTGCTGCTGGTTTGAATGGTTCTGGTTTTGGTTGTGAAAATGCTGATTCTGTCCCTAGGGATAAATAGGTTTAATATAATCTCATAATAATAATGTTTGTTTAATTATTATTATTGCTGTAAGAGCTGCAAAAACATTTATGCTCACCTGGTTAGACTTGATGAAAGGCTTCATACCCAGGTCAAACTGTGACTGTGGTTGGGAAGCCATGTGTCCACTGTGGCCATTGAAAAGCGGATTTGTACGATGTCGTCCAAGGGTGGGGGAAAATCTGTCCTGGATCACACCTGGACCAGTCCCTATGCCACTACCTGCCAAAATAGATACAGTAAAGATGAAGACATGGCACATTTCTCAACAAACAAATACAATTGAAAGGGGATAAACTCACCTGGCATCTGACCAAACATGTCAGCCAATCCCCCAAGAGTTTCTCTATCCAGTTTCATCCTGTTTGGCATGAAAGAGCCTTCTAGGAAGAAGTCCATTCGCATTCCCTGGTTCATGGGTGGAATGAAAACACCCAAATCCTTCAGAGAGGGAAAGATAAAGACTTGTAATATTGTTTTTGTAACTTCACACTTTTGCAACATGACATTTTTTGTAAAAGGAAAAAGAAAAACCTGTGCTGACTCACCTTCACTGCATCTTGACGAATCTGGTTAATCGTCTTTGGTCCGTTGTCAATGAAAGCTTTGCGAGGAACCCAATTGTTCTCTCTCAGCTCCACGGTGTCCTGCAGTAGGAAACGAATCCTTGCAGGCAAATCCTTGTTGTTCATTAAGGATCGCATACGGCCAAAGTACTGATCCATTAAAGACTGTGGGAAAGGATGAAATGGATAAAAGATCATGCCCACAAATTACACTTGCGTAACTTAATGGCTGCTTCATCCACTTAAAACTGCTCCGCAAGAAAAAAAAAAAAAAAGAAAACCATCTCAGTCTAAGAACTGTTTGGTTCACAACAGCAAGACTTAAAAGGCACTATGAGTACTTTCCAAAAAGCCATCATGACATTATTCCAGTCTACCACGTCTGGTTCTTACAAATACAAAGCCAATTTCTAGCAAATTTACCAATTTTAGACACAAGGTGAAAAAAGGACATAATTCAAGGATCAATTTCAGAAAGAACAAGCTGCAGACAATTGCGTCATGGTTGAAACTCATCCCTTACAATCCCACAAATCAACTAAAAACTTATGTGCACTAAACTCATTCCTTGGTAAAAAAACAAAAAACAATTTGTACTTTAAACTTATGGTTACTGGTAACAAGATCATTAAAAATAAACATTTGACCGACGAATTGGTGTTTAAATATTTATCCATCAATGGTACCTTGGCTTTTTCATGGTCGAGTCTGGGCCCCACAGTCCTCATTATCTGACAGAGACACTCCAGATCCTCTCCCATGTCCTTGAGCTGGACCCTCTTCTTTTTCTCCAAAAGCTACAGATAGTGTAGAGAGTGCATGTCATCAAAATCATTGAGCCATCACTAACCAAAACACATAATGGAGTGGAACTAATAGACTGAAATATTGAGTGGGATACACACTGTTTTGATGCACTTATGAAGGATAGATTCATGGATGAGGTCAAGTTTGCCGAGTTCTCCAATGAATTTGATATTGCCAAGCATCTTGATTTTGGCAATGGCACGCTGCTCCTCCTCCTCAGAGGTGAGAGGGTTGTCTTGTTTGTCGTAGACTAAATGAATAGAGAGTTGAATGATAAAAACCTGCAACACAGCACAATCCTTGCAATAAAAAACCACCTAGGATGTTGGGGGAGGGAGTGACTCACTTTCAACATTTTTGGTGCGGTTTTCAAATTCATCTTGAAGCTTGGTAATTAGAAGTCTTCTGAAAGTCTGCAGGTAAATACACAGTACGGTGCACTATTAGAAAAATGAAGCTACAGGGGAAATTTATTTGGTAACCTATGATTTATTTGGGAATTAATACATGTAGCTCTTTAAGATTCAACAACCCATTCAGGAACTCACTGTGCTCTGCTTTTGCGATGACTGGATTTCAGGTGTTGGGCCATCAAAGTTTGGTGCATCCTCTGCCAAACGCAGACATAGCTGAGCATAGAGTGAGCTGTATTTGGGCTCTTCTAGGGCTTTGTCTACGATCTACAGGACAGATGACAGAATGAGTATGTTACCTTAGTAATTCTGTAATGTATTTTTTTTTTTATCTTTAGCATTTTGCACTTTTCAAAAACATTACAAACATCTTTTTAACAGTAGTGTTTTTTTTTTTTTTTAAATGTACTTTTTGGTCATTCAACATAACATGTCTTCCCAGTTTCTTACATTGATATGGTTCAATCAAATTCAGAATGAAACCTGGTGAAAATTTTAAACAGCCAGTAACCATCTTACCAGCAAGATGATTCCTTTGAGGACAAGTTTAGAGTCTACGCCCACATTGAGAAGCTCAAGGCATAGCTTGTCAAACTTTTCAGGGGTCAGTTTATTAAGTATGCTACAAGAGAGAAGCAAGAGCAAAGAATAAACATCTTGAAACAGTTAAAACAAAGAACACTGCACACCACATGTAATTTGTGCTTATCTGAGCTTGAGCGCATCAGCTGACCCAACCACAAAAACATGCTCACAAGGCTCAGGGCACAATGAACAAAAGAGCTCAAAAACAGAGGCTTCTTTAAACTCCATCTCTGTTGAAGTGAATATTCATTCTCCTTAAGGACACTCACCCTCTCACTTTCCTAAATAATGCATCGTGATGTTCTTTGTCATTGGAGGAGTTGACATCTCGTCTAGTGCTTCGTGAAGGAACCCATCTCTGAACGCTAGGCCCTGGGGTTTTCCCCAGGTACTCGCTGAAAGGAAACAAAGCGATTAGAGTCTCCAAAGAGTATTACAAATCTGGACTGTTCTTGACTTTAACAAACCATACCTGTTACCGACAGTCTTGGGAAAGTGCTGAGATGCACCCCTACCTCCTCCTCCGCCCGAAGAAGCACTAGAATTAAAAAAGCAATACTAGATTAGACCACTTCAGAAAACCACTCGCGCGGCAACCACAAGACAATACATAACAGGAGTTGTGGAAACCATTTTAAAAAGCAAAGCAGCAGAAAAAGAAATTGGTGGACCAGTTAATACACCTTAAGACTTTTTACTTTAACGTGGCAAGTACTCCAATATCTGAGTGGCTCCATTTTAAGACACCCATCAAAAAGAGTTCCCCCATCTCGATCAATTTTCAATCTTCAAAAAATTCAGGCAAATGCTTTACCCCTCGGTCATGAGTTAAGTTAAATCGACTGAACTGTCCACTTGCTCAAGGTGACTGGTGTGGCGTCAACGCAGATGATCGGGTCTAAAACGCAACTGAACCAGCGTGCAATAGAGAGAAATGCCAGTCAATATACAATGTTTATAGTGTTTCATCTGAGAGTAAGCCTATACATAGACAATCTTGACTGACATGAAAAGCTTCAACATTGGTAAAATCCCATTTAAATTGGGTGCCTCAAAATGAAGCCTTTTGCTGAATAAACAATGATGTATACATAGGCAATTTGTCATTATATTTTAGGGTACATCTAAGCTATGTTTCTTATTTTGATGGATAACAAATTAAGAAAAACTGGTAGCCAACTCCTGGCCAAAGTATGATCTAAGATCTCACCTGAAACGAGAAGCACCCCCTTCTGCAATCACACTCTCCACTTTGGCGGCTTGACAACGAAGAATTTTCAAAAGAATAATAATCAAAGGGAGGGGTGGGGAAATCCGAACTGTATTAAAGAGAAAAAAAGAAAACAAGGAAAGAAAATCAAGGAACCATGAGAAAACACAAGTGCCATGATCGGAAATGGCTGCGTATCACACATACTGGAGTTACAAGTCTGATCAGATTTAACAATTTCCTCTTCCTCTAAAGATGAAAAACTAGGCCTGCATCAGAGATTGAGATTAAATGTGATCAAAAATTGTTTATAGCACGAATATATTCGGTCGGAATCTAATTATTTATCCTCTTTCATAACAAAAGAGGCCAAACCCTTGCACAATAACGAGGCTAACAAAGAAAAACGGGCAAACATCGTCTTTTGGTTTTCATTTTTTCGGAAAGACTGAAAGACAACCAAAACACCTAACGTTAACGTTTTTAACAATAACGCCAAGAGACATAGCTCAACAATTCCACTAATATTATAGCTTCTGCGTAATAGCCAGAATGCATTTTTTTGTTTGATCATGTAATATTTCCACGCTTCAGGATACAGAAAGAAGCCAAAATAGATATATTAATCTATACAACGACTGACACGTATATCAATATTTTATAAAAACAGCAATTCAAGGAGAAACACTCTCAGGTGTTTGTTCTATAACGACGCCATTTTCTGCATTCACACACTCGTAACAGCAGCCATTTTATCTTACGTTAAATAATAATAAATAACCCTACCTTTACTAAGGCAACCTCAGTTTTGTCTTTGGCTTTGTCCTTCTAAAAGAGAAAAAAGGGATGGATATAAAAATAGATATGTTTTAGAGAGTTTTGAGACGGTAACCGGTCAGGCACGAATGCAGCTCACTGTGGGTGAGAAATGTTGTGCGCGAGCCTCCTCCTGGCTGACTGCTTGACGTCACACAGGAAGTTGATTTGTATTTGTCAGGACTTTTCGTTGGCAGTAATTTTCCGTTATTATGAGAAGGACCACATTGGCTACGGATATTTTTAAATGGTCTCTTACAATTGTATTTATTTATTTCAAATCTGTAGTTCTAACTTCGGAATCATAAATTTGACGATAAACAAAACGGTTGATCATAAAAAAAAGATTACACCTGGAAAATGCCGCTGCATCCATGCAAAGTCCCTTTTTTCTATGGTCTTCGATCCAATGCAACCAGTCAGTATGGATTTAGTGTAGTTCTTTACTGATACGATTGTATTTTAAAATATAATATAAATGTAGGCTATTTTGTACTCTATAAGTCTATTTTTTATTTCCTCTGATGAACTTTGAAAATAAATAAATAATTTTGTGCTAGTCATTTAGGTAATTTTTGTTTTGGCAAATCTGGACCACAAAATGAATGAATGAAATGATAATGAATTAATTATATATACAGTACAGACCAAAAGTTTGGACACACCTTCTCATTCAAAGAGTTTTCTTTATTTTCATGACTATGAAAATTGTAGAGTAACACTGAAGGCATCAAGGGCTATTTGACCAAGAAGAAGAGTGATGGGGTGCTGCGCCAGATGACCTGGCCTCCACAGTCACCGGACCTGAACCCAATCGAGATATGGGTGAGCTGGACCGCAGACAGAAGGCAAAAGGGCCAACAAGTGCTAAGCATCTCTCGGGGAACTCCTTCAAGACTGTTGGAAGACCATTTCAGGTGACTACCTCTTGAAGCTCATCAAGAGAATGCCGAGAGTGTGCAAAGCAGTAATCAAAGCAAAAGGTGGCTACTTTGAAGAACCAACAATATGACATTTTCAGTTTCTCACTTTTTTGTTATGTATATAATTCCATATATAATTCCACATGTGTTAATTCATAGTTTTGATGCCTTCAGTGTGAATCTACAATTTTCATAGTCATGAAAATAAAGAAAACTCTTTGAATGAGAAGGTGTGTCCAAACTTTTGGTCTGTACTACACTGTGTGTGTGTATATATATATATATATATATATATGACCTGTTTGAATTACTTGAACTGATTTAATCTGATACATATTAGATTAAATTAGATTAAACTTTATTGTCATTATGCAGAGTAAAAGTACAGAGCTAATGAAATGCAGTTAGCGTCTAAACAGAAGTGCACAAATATAGTGTTTTATATACATATAAGTGCAGAGTAAGTGAAACTATGATTTACAGAATTTACAGTGGAATGTACAGTGGAGTTGTATAGTATTAAGCAGAATATGTACAGAATATACATAAGAATGCTATGTAGGGATTATATGTACAAATATGATGAGTCTAATAGTTTTACATAGTTCCATTATAGTGCTGTTGATATTTTGTGAAGTTGTTGTCACAGAGCAAAGTGCAATGTTTCCTGAGGCTGCCACTAAAATGATGAAAGGTTCATGTTGAAATCTTCTGACAATTTGGTATTCTGCAAAATATTGGTAAATTAGGAAGTTGCTCTTATGCCTTAGAAACACAGCAGGTTTAAATGAATCTACGTCATTTCAGATTTCCAGTTTCTTCCAGACCAGCACAGTGAGAGACAGGGTGACTGAAGCATGAGTGAACACATTAGGCTATTTCTCCTCTCACTATTCAGAAACAGCTACAACATACTGCATTATTGGAAGTAACAGGGCAGTTTTATTTAAGCTAACCATAAGTGGTTTTTTAATTTACATGACAACTTTCCTTCAAGAAAGACAAGAAAACTAGTGTAGAATAAAGTCCTCCAATGACAAGTGAGGAAGAATTTGACATTAATAACCGTGAAAATGGCATGGAATTGAATGAGTTTTGACTGCAGATGAGAGAAAAGGGAATTGGATAATAATGGGTTGAGCAGGTGAGTGTATTCAATTCAAGACAGATTTGTCTCTAAAGAGAGAACAATGTCAGCAGCATCAAGCAAATGGGAGAAGCTTACATCACAAAGTGTTAATGAAAACCTGAAGATAAGAAACAGTGGACCAAGTGTGTCTGATCATGTGCGCTTAGACAGAATTGCACACAGGCTTGTTATGGGCAACAAAGGGAAGTGCAAACCCTGGCAGTGATAGAATAGTTGGATCAAGGGCAGCAATTAGGCTTTATCTTTGCATCACATAAAAAAGGAACTGTTTCTCGGAGTTTAGCAAGATGTGGGTGGGACTAATAACATGCAGGTCACACTCTTATAAATGGACTGTGACATGCACACAGAGTATAATTTCTTTAGGAAATATGAAACGAAAAGGGGAATCATATACTGTATAGTATGTCCCTTCATGCTGTAATTTGTAAAGTCATTGCAGATAATAAAATACAGTAGAGATATGTACTTTTTATTAAATTATGCAAAGTTTTTCAAATATCCATAACCTCACAATTAAATTATCTTTTGGATGTTTCTGAATAATAATAATAAAAAAAGAGAGACAAATGTAGGTCAAATCAAAGTATTTTAGCACAAAAATTATTTGCAAATCTCATGTACTCTTTTAGCAAAACTCTAAACACTTTCTCATTCACTTAAACACTTATTACACTGTGATGCATTTGTGCTGCAAAATGCTAAACACAAGCAGCAAAAGGTAAAGACAACCAAACCACAGTTGTCATCGTTTACACACAACGGTTCAAAATTGTTCACACTTGTTTTTAATGATGTGATCAAGTCAACTGTGCAAAATACGAGACAGTTTAGAGTGCACAAGTGGCACAGATGACTGAATGATGATACAGACAATCTGAGAAGGAGCAGATGAAGAGTAAATGTAAGAAGTGGAGGATGAGGAGAGAAAGAGTGAGGTTTAGAGAGTGTTTTCAAGGCCGGAGTGTCAGACCAGGGTTTTTTTTTCTCTTTGTCTAGCAAAAAGACAAAATCACTTGTGATGTGGACAAAGTCCTCTGGCTGGTCTCAGGCACAGAATGAATATCTCACTGACCCTGATTTTACAATCCAACAACTTACAGTATACAAGTTGTTGTACTGTAACATGCTATTCATTTAGAAATTTATTTGGATTTTTTGTAGTTGGACCTGAGTATTTTTGCATTATCCAAATGCTGAATATATACAAACATTCAGTACTATTCAATATTCAGCACAATAGTATTCTTGCAGCATACAGTTGGCCTATACAATATATTTACCTTACTCAGTTTCAATTACCATACTTTTTTACAGAATTGGAAAATAGTTTACTCAATACAATCTATGGTACTTTTTTTCTGTAATGTTCTGGATGCTGTGTTCTCCATTTTTCTCTGTAGTGTCTAATGAATGCTCTGTAGTGTTTATTTGATTGACTTTGAGTGCAAGTGAAATCATTTTGCATTGATTGTTTGATTTTGATGGAAGAGTCAGAGGTTTTGTGAATTTAGTTTGAGCATTTGGATTTGTGTTTAAGGTTCGGAGAAAATGAGTGATGGTTTCAAGAAATGTGTTTTAGCAATTCAGAAAAAGTGTCATTTGTTCCTGATGAAATACAAAGCACTATAGTTGATGTTCTTCTCCATGGACTAATCATAAGGGAAGTTGACCTACAGGCTCCTCTAGAAAGTTTCATTATACTTTCACAATACACATACACACTCAAAAAAATATTTAGGCCTTATAAATAAGATTTATGTAATTTGATTGCATATAAATTTTCCATCCATTTGGATTACATATTTTTAATGTAAACGTATTAATAAACTTAATGTGATAAATATATGTAAGTCCTATATAAATAAAACAAGTAACAATTAGATTTATGTAATATTTTCAATTAATCCAATTTATTTTAAATGAATAAGAAATGGGTTTATGTGTTATTATGAAATAAACCTATTTTACTTAAAATGCATCACATTTAAGTAATTTGTATTAATAAACCCAATGTATTTTAAAATCATATTTATAAATTTGTATTTACTTATTCATCACCATTTTCCCTCCCCAATCAAAATATACAACACAAAAAAGAACGGCCAGAGGGTCACTTCATTTCACATTTTTATTTTAGAAATAACAAGCACAAAAGGCAGCAAAAAGAGGAGCTAGCAAGATGGTCTCTGCTCACTTGTACTGTGTTGTGTACAACCTCAACAAAAATTAATGTAATTTCATTCTTTACTTAACAAACCAAGGTTAATTGCACTACTTTATTTATTTGTTTTTTTGCCACAACCATCCTATAACAAATAAATGCAAAGGATTTTAACAGACTGCAGGCACAGTACTTTTTCCTCAAGAACTGTGCTTAAAAAAAACTGCAAAACTTGAGGTAGACGTAACAATCAGGTCAAATCTGATTCAATGACAACACTTGTTAACATTACACAAACATTTTCACAAATCTGTGAAATGCAATAATTTGGAAAAATAGGGTGGTGGTTCTCACGAGTAGAAAAAGTGCAAGTCAAGGGGGAAAATGTAAATATCAGCACATCTCTCAATGATTCACTGAAGCATCTTAATTTTCAGTCCCTGAACTTTTGGCGACAGCTTGGTTGAATCCAGTTCCATCAGGATTTTCTGAAATGCTTCAAATGTGCACTTGAGGTCTTTTGGATAGTTTAGGTTAAGGGCATCAATTAGTCCAAAAAGCATCACACATCCAAGTGTGACACTTGGCAGGTTTTGCAGAACTTCAACTCCTTCTAGAACAACACCAACATCTGAAGGTTCTTCTTCAGGACCAGCACCCTCCGCTCGAATGACATAGATGCCCATTGTTGTCTGTGCAATGAGAGACTCAGCCTCCACACTTTCAGAGTCCTGGAGGATAAACAAAGAAAATAAGATCCCAATGTGTTCCAAGTTTTCCTATTGATTCAGTCATGTAATTGAAATGATAATTGTACTGTGTTCCTGTTTTGCCATGAATAATGTATTAATTTCCCTATCTACACCAAATCTGAGATCAGCATAATGATGTGAGTGTTTCACGATTCTGATTTCATATTTTGCTTACTTTGTAATACCAACTGGATCATTTTATACAGGTAATTTTTAGTTTGATCAATCATGCTCTGTACTGATTGCTGCATAGTTTAATCTTTCGCTGCACACTACACACAAGGGCATAAGCTAGACTGTGATACCAATGAGAAAAATAACTTAATCAATGAAAATTGAAATTTGTAACATGAAGAGAATAGCTTGACACACACTTACCACATATTCTTTGACAAGTGTCTTGATGTCTTCATTGAGGTAGACGCTTAGGCACCTCAGGATACAATCACGCCTGGTGTTTTTGTCTTCATTCTCAAACAAGCATAAGAAGATCCCAAAAAACGTCATTAATTATTAACTAATAGTTCAAGTAAGGCTACATTTTAAAGAGGTAGTTCACCCAAAATTTACAATTATGTCATAAATTTTGTCCAACTTTTGTTCATCTTCAGAACACAAATGAAGATCTCTTTTTAAGAAATCTGAAAACTTTGTTTCTCCATTGACAGCTACACAATCACCACTTTGACGCTTCAAATAATTCATAAAGAGATCATAAAACTATTCCATATGAATTGAGCATTTTAGTCCAAATTTTCTAATGAGACATGATCGCATTTTTTTAATGAACAGACTAAATTTAGGCTTTTATTGTATAAACATTGATCAGCAAACATAAACAGAAGCTCAACCGAACCTGCTTAACACACTAGAACAAACCTCACTGGTTCTCGCACATCAATGCAAAAATTCCTGAGCTTCCGTTTACTCTAACTGATGTGAGGTAATGAATGTTTGTTTGTGAAAAAAAGCCTAAATTCAATCTGTTAATTTCTTCAGAAATTTTGGACTAAACTGCTCAATTCATATGGAATAGTTTTATGATGTCTTGATAACATTTTTGGAATGTCAAAGTATTGGTAGTGTAGCTGTCAATAGAGGAACAGAAACCTCTCAGATTTCATTAAAAATATATTTGTTTGTGTTGTACAGAGCCCTGCACATGACATGCAAGAAAAAAAAATTTAATTGTGCACACGATTTAGCGAATCAAGGGAATGAATTATTAAATTGTGCGCACGATTAACTTTTTTTCTTGCATGTCATGTGCGGGGCTCCGTAGTGTTTCGAAGATAAGTTACGGGTTTGGAACATCATGAGGTTCAGTTAATAACGCTTTTTTATTTTTGGGTGAACTAATACACTATTATAAAACACTATACACAGACAATAATCTTAATTATTTAGCAACTTATTTATATGAATAATGTTTTAAAAATATTGTGCATAAACAATAATGGCAATAAAGTTCTTTAATTTGAATAGAGAGAAATAGAAAGACTGTGCGCATGTGTGTGAAAGAGACTGAGATGTCCTCACTAATAAATCAAATAAATGTGTATTTAATGTGTAAGAAAGATTGTGTTCTTGGCATCTCAGAGGGATAGAGAAAGTGTGTGTGTGTGTGTGTGTGTGTGTGTGTGTGTGTGTGTGTGTGTGTGTGTGTGTGTGTGTAGTGTGAGAGAGATTTCTGAATTCCTGTCAAGTCAAATGAGTAACTGGTTGAAAAAAAAAGCAAAACATAAAAACACACTTACTTTAGCTGTCAATGCCATTATGGTGTGGATTTTCTGTCCTGCACATCCTCCTTTGTGACGGAACACCTTCATCAGGCCATCAGTGTATTTGTCCAGTTGACCAATGAATTTTGATATCAGCGGAACAGTTGTTATACGCATGAACTCCAAGTTGACCTGAAAAAAGATGAAAAAGGACACAAAATAATATATTTCACCTTATACAAGATGTGTTAGTGTATAAATCTGCACTTCCGTTTCAAACAACACTTAACTACTTACTTCTCCAATTTCAAACAATGCTGGCCATCTGTTTCGGACCTCTGTAATCATTGGCTTCTGAAGAATTTATTGTCGTTGGTATGAGAAGGTACGCTGCATCTTTTCCTTGATAACGGTCTCGTTATTATTTTTTTTAACCTCGGTCAATAGAGCAACCCTTTCCACCTCCAGGCTGTCATTGGTTTCACCTCTCGGATGGTTTGGACAGAAATGAACCTCTGCCCTCCGTGGCTTTTTTATGTTTGCAGCTGGTTTTAGTTAGAAACAAAAGCATACTTTTGATTATGAAGTAACAAAGCCAGCATTATATTTTTTGAGAATTATTAGAATAGTACTCGCATTTACTAATTGCAGTAGTTTATAACTTGTCTTTATTTGCCGTCAAACGTTAAACCACAGAAAAACAGCAGACCAACAGCAAAAGACACAGACGGGGTAACGTTAAAACCATGGTTCACATAGAACACCCGACGATTAGTAATCGTTTAATGACACATCGCTATTTTAATCTTTAAACAGTTAACACCTAAAACCATTTTTCCCTCTCGGATTTAACTTAAGCTATGCACGTGGCTAAAGTTCCAAAGTTATGCTATTCAGGTCAGAAAATACGGAAATGAATATAACGTTAAACTAAAAATAAATACGCATCCCAGTTACTTTTAATTATACTGTCTAACTTAGCTGAAAAAAAGTAGCTTAAGGAGAAAGTAGAAAAAGTTAGCTTTTATAAGAACCATGTGCAAGTTACTTAGCTAACGTAAGTGGAATAAATGCAGATTGATAGTCAGTGCATTGATACAGTCTAATACGATATCAACAGCAGTAATAACACACATATATATTGAAAGCAGTCAACTTTTATACGATGAGTACATATGTAACTTGCCTTGCAAT
The DNA here is from genome assembly GCF_023724105.1 of Carassius gibelio. Taxonomy (NCBI): domain Eukaryota; kingdom Metazoa; phylum Chordata; class Actinopteri; order Cypriniformes; family Cyprinidae; genus Carassius; species Carassius gibelio. Next base: position 7,996,453 of record NC_068413.1, on the reverse strand, counting down.
CAGGTTGATCCAAGAAGATTATCCAATGTAAGATGGCGAGGAGAACGGTGTTTCTTAAACTGCCTCTCTGCCGCGCGCGCGCTGGTTGCTGCTTTTTTTCCCATTTGCATTGCCATAGACATGTGTATGTGCCGTACCGCTCCCTACCGACTGGAGTATGAATCATTTCCGCCTCTAAACAATTCCATTGCCCATAAATTATATGCAAACCAATCTCATAAAATATAACTAATAGGATCTCGCTCGTTCCACAGCTAGATATATTTAAACCATATTCATAATGGTTAACTGATTAAATCGAATAGTTTTCACAATGAACCAATTTACATGGATTCTAAGCAATTTGACTACATACATTTTGAAAATATTATTATTTAAATAAAATCAAAAGGATGCAAATACATAATTATAAACTATGCCATGATTCATTTTTTTGAGTGCAATGTAATTACTGTACATAGCAGCAGTGCTTCACATGAGAGAACTTTCATTATTTTATGTACAGTAAATACTGTAGCACATGTTGTACATCCTCAAACTCGTTAACTGTTTATTTATTTGAAGCCAAGTAGTTCTTTTAAATAGATTAAGTGACTTTGTTGGTCTATCTGGAACAGTTTTAAATTGGTTTTTATCATATCTTAGTGAAAGAACATTTGTAGTATCCATTAATAATACCTTGTCTGAATATTATAAAGTACCATGTGGGGTTCCTCAGGGATCAGTTTTAGGACCACTACTTTTTAATCTATATATGTTACCTCTTGGTCAACTCATCAGGAGGCATGGTATCTCTTTTCATAGTTATGCAGATGACACACAGTTGTATGTATCTGTGTCTCCAGACAACCCTGTACAAATTTATTCCCTAGTAAATTGCATTAAAGACATAAATGATTGGATGACACAAAACTTCTTACAACTTAACCAAAATAAAACAGAAGTTTTGCTTATTGGATCAAAAACGCAGAGAGAGAAATTGATCCCTATACTAAATGTACTCGGATTAAACCCAAGCCAAGTGGCAAAAAACTTAGGAGTTGTCTTTGATTCTGATTTTAATTTTAAAGCTCATTTTATCATCTTAAGAACATTGCTAAAGTAAGATCATTTCTCTCTCTGAGCAATACAGAAAAAATAATGCATGCATTTATTACTAGCAGACTGGACTATTGTAATGCCCTTCTTACAGGTCTACAAAAGAATACAATTAACCAATAACAATTAATCCAAAACACCGCTGCTCGAACATTGACAAAAGTCAAAAAAAGAGATCATATTACACCAGTATTAAAGTCATTACACTGGTTACCTATTAGATTTCAAATTGATTTAAAAAATCTTTTATTAGTTTATAAGGCATTGCACAGACTTGCTCCAGACTATCTTTCAAATATGATTACAATATATGAACCGAAAATGACTCTAAGATGTTCAGATTCTTTTCTTTTAAATGTATCTTATAGTAGAACTAAAAAATTTGGTAATGCTGCTTTTAGCCGTTATGCTCCTCACCTCTGGACCAACCTTCCAGAGAACATAAGATGTGCTGAAAACATTAATAGCTTTAAATCTAAATTAAAAACATATCTTTTTAGTCAGGCCTTCCTATAAAATCTTATGAAACCTTTTTATATTGTGCTTTGCTTTGTTGTAATGATGTATTTTATTTATTTTTATTCATATTTTGATTTTTATAAATTCAATTTTTATCATGTATCTTAATGGGTCTATTTTACTTTTTAATTGTTCTTTTAATTTTATTAATTGCTGTTTCTATTGTTTCCTTGTCAAGCACTTTGAATTGCATTAACTTGTTTAGAAAATTGCTATATAAATAAAATTAGCTTGCTTGCTTGCTACATGTATTGTATTTGTGCAGGGCTGAGAGACAATTGTCTAGGGGAGATAGAGAAGTCTTTTGTCAGAAGACTAAGGAACTGCTATAACGTATAAGGATATTCCCAATATAATGCAATTTGGCAGAGGATGCTGAATGAATGGATGAATGCATGAATTTATTTATTTATTTACATTAACTGACAGTATATTCCAACATGTGTTTACTGTATATTCTGTTGTTTGGTTTTTGAACTTTTCTGTTCTACAGTAGTACTTTTCATCTACTGTAAGTTCTCTTTACAGTAGTGTAATGAAAGAAAACTTGTCCTGCAGTTTAATGCTGAACTTTAATGTATCTACATCCCTCTATTTGTTGTATAATGCAAAAGACCTTGACTAACAAAAGGATTCCTATTTCCCAAAAGGAGGTTTTTGTAACAGTGTTTTGATTTCATCTCACTAGTGTTTTCTTGGCAGTGAAGTAGTGTGTGTATTTGACAGGTTTGTGTATCATCTGAGGCCAAGGATTTAGTCTGATTCAAGAGAACGTTTTTAACCAAAGTAATTGATTTTGACCTGGAAGTTTGAAGTTTGCACAAGGTGGTGTATAGTTTTTCAGATTGTGTTTATAGTGTTAGCATTCGAGAAAATCTGTAACATAAGCCATACACGGTTAAATTGCACTTCTGACTTTAGCCGCTAGGTGGCAGTAGGGACCTTGTAAATATCATTTAAAAACCCAAAGCATAAAAAAAAATGCAGTTGCTTCCAAAAGCTGATCTATGAACAGTTAATTTGCACATATAACGCTTTCATAATTAAACTGTAGGTTGAGTTAATAATTGTTTGACTCTTTCTATCTGATTGTTTTCTTGTAAGTTTTTTGTTTTGTTTGTTTACAATTAGCTACAGTACTTTATTCCATTCATTTAATTTATGTAATCCACCTGACCTTAAGCATTCAAGCTTAACATTTGTTTGGTATACATTCATATTCTATAAATGATAGTCCTACCGTAAACCATACATGTACACAACACAACCACTATCAATTGAGCATGAACATTTAATCTTGTAAACTGAAGTCCTACAAGACCTAATCTTACAAATCCTTGCACATTGAGAATATTTCATTTTCTTTTGACCCTAGGTGAAATACAATTCAGTAAAATAATAAATAATAAATGTATCTGATAAAGTTGCAGACTAGATGTTCTAGACTTCCATTCATATATTACATACAGCACACTTTTTCTCCAGCACAAAGAACATATTTCAGTTTAGTATTTGAAATTAACAGCATGTAACCATTATCATGCAAGCCATCGAAGTTCAGACATGAGGTGAGACTTCAGAGGATCAGAAAAATATGCCTGCCATGCCTTTAACAGATTAACCAATAATGCAATGTCATCTATTTATTCCTTTTACTGGACTGTAAAAATTTCCATTAGTGCTGTACATATTGAAATGACATATTTCTAGGTGGCAGCTTGGGGGAACAGTTTTATTACAAATTTGAATGGTCCCTCTTTGACCTCACCTAAAGCTGGAGATAGGATATAAAGGCCATCAAGGTAGTAGCATCAAATCCATAATATTCATAAAGGCTTGATTTCAGTTGCCTGAAATCCTGGACACGGTTACTACTGCACATAATGTCTGTAAACAACTGTTTGTGCAAGTGTGAACTTTAATACAGTGTGAAAATGTTAAGCTTGCCCATAGAGTACACTCATCTCTCACGGTGAACTGCATTCCCTTGCTGTTCTTTATAATTTGCCCTGTCCTCTGTCCTGAGAATGCAAATTCTTTAATCAGTATTTCAAAGGCTCATAAACCAGTACCAAACATACCACAACAAGCTTCTGAATTGGGAATGGCCGCTCTCTGAAGAGATCGTTTCCACACAATCAAAGAACGTTCATTCATCGTGGGAACATGGAAATTCTTGCACATTACCTCTAGTTTAAAACAATATGTTCATAAGGTCCCTGATGCAATAATGTTCAAAGTCAATCTAGTCTCTCGGGTGTCCCTCACAGTATGACTTTGCATTGTGTTTGTACTGCAGGCCCATTGAACTACGAAGGATACACAGAGTGACAAAAATAAATTTGCTTTGGTAACAGCCACTTGATTTCTTGTTTACATCCCACTGCTGTTTTGTCCTTCAACTGCGACATGATTTAGAAGTAATGATGTAAACTAAAGACACCTTATTTGTTTTCAGATGGGCTAAATCAAGCACTTGTATGGGAAAATGCATTAAGTGTAGCATAAATGTTCTTTTTTTTTTAACTAGGGAGAAATCAATTTGATATAATGTTGTGAAATCAAAACAACTTCTTTCCAGTAAGGATTTTTCTAAATACAGAATGGCTGTTTTGCAATGTATTGTAGCAATTTGATGTAAAACGAAAGACCAACAAATGCATATAACTTCATATGTGCTTGTTGTAATGCCTGGGAGGATGAAACTAAAAAGTGAGCTTTCTGCTGTTGTATCTTGTAGGGACATAAAAATTTCATAAGGATTAAGCAAGAGAGCTTTTATAGTCAGTTTGCAAGTGCAAGTGCACTTTTATTTTTTTTGTGAGTGTACAAAAAGTGTGTGAACTCTAAAGACGAAAGTCACTCAGACCCAGACAACAGCAACAAAGATATATTTCACATGTTTTCTCAAATATTCAAGGCTGGTCTTGTTGACAACTGATCTTTGCACAGAATGTTTTCCTTGGGTTATTTCCAGTGTTTGAACAAACCTTCTCCTTCTGTCTGCTTTCACTGTTATAAAGAAGAAATTAAACATTGGTCGATGGGGACCCTCGTGTTTTTTACCCAACACTCAATCTGATTTGTGAAATCATAGTCACTGAGGTTGAATAAAAGGCTAAATCTTGGTGTATTTTTCCAGATCCTGCCATAATAGTGACAAAAACCTCAACAAGATGTGATGCATCCAATCATTTCCTTCCCTCCTGAAGACGAGCGAAGTGGTCCTTGTGATAATTAAAAAGCCATCGCTAACAGGAATCTTCTGCCTCATTAAAAACCCTTCAAGCTCATAGATTTTATCTGCTGGAGGGAATGAGCACCGGTAGGGTGGCAGCCAGAGAGCCGTGTTTCATAGATGTGATTCAGATGATAGCGTCACCTACAAATTAGGAGATGAAATGTGACTTCAAGGTTTCCTAAAAGTTGAATTTTGGCCTTTTTTAACATGATCTTATGAGCTTAAACAGCTCACCTTTGTCACACACACACACACACACACACACACACACACACACACACACACACACACACACACACAATATAATTTACAGCTGGCCATGATTAATTTATTTTTGGTACACAATACATAGTTTATGTATCTATAATGTATGTATAACATGATACATTTTTTTATTTCTTGTTACCTTGAAATGTATCATGCATATTCTATATTATAAAGGCATTGCTCAGATATTTGAAATAAAAATATCTTGAAATGATTAGAGAGTGGAGCAATAAAAGGAGAAATTCATCGTAATATCACCTGATTTGTATTCAAATATAGGACACGCAAGGAAATGGAAATTTCTTTCATCTGCCTTCAGCATTATTATACAACTGGCATATATTTATTGGTACACATAGGAGTGTTAATATTCATGTCTGAGGTTCAAAGGATATCCTTTATTTTACGCTACAGACGCAACATACATGAAAGTCTGGGAAGACACACAAAATCGGTTTTATCAGCGGAAAGTGTACTTTTTTTCTGGGAGTTTCTGCATTAGCACAATGACCCCAGGGCCTTTTATTTCCTTTATTGGAAATATCATCCTTTTAGATTTGCACATGAAAGGCCAGTACTTGCTCCTCAACACAAAGGGACATTTTTGAACTTCAAAGAATTCCAATGATGAACAGAACTTTTGATAGCTTTGTGATAACACATGAATAACACATTTCAGACACTGTAATTCCAACACGGAGTCATTTCTTTAAGATTATGACATCCTTGATTTGCTCAGATGTTAAGGGCCACGCTTAAGATTTCACAAAGCTAAATGATTGCCGCACACAAGGTTTGCTTTTGATACTTATGTGTATACATAAATATGAATATCTTTCACGGCACCCTATAATCTAGATCTTTACAGCATTTAATCAACGCAACAGCATAAAACCCTAATTCATGATTCATGAATTCATTAATCAAATACACCTGTGCAATCAAACCATATCCAATTTTCACCACTATCAGATCTATTGCAATAAAATCTCCCGAGGAACCCTTGAGGTATAATTTTAATCAACAAAATTGATGATATGCAGTTTAGGGTCATTCTGTTCTGAGCTTCATTATTTTCCAAAGAAATCGTTTTATTGGATGTAACTTGAATGAGTCACATGCCACACATCCTTAAAAAGGGATTTGTTTAATCTACATTTCTATCAGGACTCACTCGAAAGCTCGTTTTTCCATAAAGCCACTTTTCAAGCTAAGATGAAGAAAGTCAAACTGCCAACGGACTTGATCTATAAATGTGTGTTTATTACTGTCGTGTTTACACAATTCCTTGTGACTGTAAAAGTCAATTTGCAAAAGACAGTGGAAAATGATATAAAACATATGCCAGATCTAGTTTCTTTTCTGCCAAACTTAGTTTCTGCTGTTTATGGCTCAGGTGCACATATAAGCAACAGAAAGTGAAATACAAACATTTACTAAATGTAACTGGAAGATTGGGTTGAAAAGTCGTTTCAACTCAACACCCACAACCTTGACAGAAGAAAGGAGGCAGAAATAATAGATTCCAGGGGGAAATGATTGGAGGTTGTCCCATAAATCTGCAGCAAGAGAGCCGCTGAGGGCCGACCATGCTGTGCACCAGCTCGTTCTGATATTTCATGTCACGGCTAGAGCATTGCATATAACTCCCCTGTTTGTGGGCGCAAGGGTGTTAATTCTGGTTAATGTGGGTGTTTTTCACTACTTTCCTTGCAATTGCAATCACCTGGACTTCTACCATCTAATGTGGTAATGCTTTCCTTCTAAAACATGTTTGTAAACAGCTTGATTTTAGCAAATCACACAGCTAAATCCATGACATCCAGGCAATCTTATAAAACCACACATCTAACTAGGGACTAAAAAGCAGTTTGTTTTCTATTCCTTTTTCCTAAAGATATATATACATGTGCTTTTCTCTGTGAGGTCAGTAACTTCAGCAAATTGTTGCAAGAGCTGGAGGGCCATGCCTCAGGGATAACATGAATGATCCCAGCCATAAGATTCAGTGATTAGCTAAATGTTCCTGGTGTTTCAGCTTGCAGAAACTTCAATTTAAAGCAATTGAGACATGTTTAGTCCAACATCTCACTCCAAATTAAAGCATTTAAGTACTGTACTTCATATGATGATAAACATACAGAATCTTTGCAGAAAATAGTATGGTAATTTTTTTTTTTTTTGCACACCTGCTCTGTTGTACAGTTTTGTATTTACATCATGCATAATTAATTCCTCTGAGATATAGCGAATAAATATTATTTCACTAAATAAAGACACCGTCTTATTAAATAAAACTGTCCTTAATGAACTCAATGTGTCTGTTATTTCTATATCGCACACTTAAAATGTGAGATTAAGCTATTGGCAAAATATATGATATATTAAAGTCGACATGAAAGCAAAAGTTACCCTAGATACTAATGAAATAATTTTCTGGAGTTGTTGTAAAAAATGTAAGCAATATAAGCGGGAGCAAGCACTTCAATAATTTATTTTTTTTATATTCATAAAAAAGTCAATCCCTATGACTTGAAAAGATTTGTGTAGGTCTGTCTTTTATTGCTAGGGTGTCCCACAGGATGAGAGACAAACAACTAAACAGTCCTTTTAACATCTGAAGTTTGCACAGAGCCCTATTCATTTTAGACGACATTTTCTGAGTATCTGTTGCATTAATACAAGAGGTGACTTCATAAACTTGAGTGACAAAAGCTAAAAAAGTTTGTAGTGTAGAGAACAAATTTGCACACTTTTTAAAGGAATAGTTCACTCAAAAATGAAAATGTATTAATCACCAGGCCATCCGAGATGTAACCAATGGATTCTCTGCAGTGAATGGGTGCCATCAGAACGAGAGTCCAAACAGCTGATAAAAACATCACAGTAATACACAAGTAATCCCCACAACTCCAATCCATCAGTTGACATCTTGTGAAATGTATGTTTGTAAGAAACAAATACTTCATCAAGGCCTGTGATACAAGTCCAAAATTCATTATAATGCTTCCTCCAGTGAAAAAGTCAATTCTATGTTACATCCATTAAAGTCCAATTTGTTAGAATTGTTTTGGACTGTTTTTGTTTGTAAATGGTGCTTTATCTGTGTATATTTCTCCAGATAAATTGAAACTATTTATTTTTGTTTCAATTGAGATGTACAATAATTAATCTACTGTACATCTTGGGTGCATCTTGTAGTAGATTTTCATCACATTTTATTTTGGGTGAACTATTTCTTTATATATTGTTTATTTTAAAGAAGCATTTTCAGTAACCGAATATTATTTCTAGCCAATATTTGAAATTATGTACAATATTAAACAAAATGCCAGGCATTTATGGTTTTGTTGTTGTTGTTGATTCTTTTAATATTGAGGAGTTGATTTATATATGTAATACTTTGAACATTCCCCTGAAGCATTTTTAGGGAAAAGTTAATGCCGTTCCATAAAACAAGTTTTCGGAAGGCTAAACAGCAAGATGTACATCACGCCACACCTTTCTGTTCTGTCAGCAGCCCTCCAGCAATCACAATACAGACCTGAAAGTGTGCAGTGATAACAAAATGATATTAAATCAGAGCATGGAGAATTGATCATATGATGACCCTGACCTACAACAACTCATAAAAACCGGTGACGTTTGAATTTTAATATTTACACAATTTTGTTTGCCATTATTTCCCATTAAGTGAAGCAGGCAAATAGCATGATCTCATATTCTGATAAATCATCCTCAGCGGCATCTCAATCATTACGGTGTTATTCTCAGAAGATTGTGCATTGTTATTCATTTATCCTGTTGTATTCAAATAAAGTCATCTGCTTAATAGAGCTTGGAGGGCATTATCAAAAGGAATGATGGGTTTGTAAATGAGTATGTATGTATGCGAAGAGAGAGCCCTGAGGGATCCAGGAAAGCCTCCAGTCTGGTAGTTCATGGAATCTAAAAGAAGGCCATTCGCGCTTCTCTCTGCACAGAGGAGACAGTGAGAAAAGAGAGACATTTACAGGCAATATCCAGATGCGCAGTGAAGATACATCTCTTTATCATTACAGAAAACGTCAGTGTATCAGGCAATATTCCAAACACACCCTTGACATTTCATATCTAGCGTGAGGATCTCAGAACAAACGTATGCAGGAGGAAATATCATGACATTGCACTCTGCCATATTCTCCACCATGCATGGTTGATCCGTGTTAACCGAAGACAGTTTGGCTGCCATAAAATATGCATGTGGGAAAGGTCAGAGGCTTGATAGTTCAAAATTTGCTTCAAGGGTCACTTCTGCAAAGTTCGGTCTGTGATTGGCTCCATCCCACACACTCGTATCCGAATCAATAAGGACAGTTACAATTGATAAAGGAGCTTGACACACTCAAAGGCCACATCACATGACCCCAATCAATAGTCTGGAATGTGCAATTCACTGCTGAACCACCCACCATGTTGAGAGAGATACTAGAGACTGAGATGTATTGTATTTAACCAAGTGGAAGCAGAGGAAAGGAGAGAGAATGAATCATGTTAATAATTAACAATTATTAAATGGTACAAATGAGTGCAATTTGTGAAAAATGAATGCACAAGACAAACAAGCTCATCAGCAGGAGCCCCAGTTTTACAGAGGTACACAATGAATCCCAAAGATGGAGCCCTCTGAATTCAGGCTAAAATTTGCATCTTAACAAGACCCTTGATAAACCTGAAGAATAAAAGTGATTTATTTATAAGCAAAATTTTTCAGATTGTTTTCATAAATTGTTTGTTCACTGCAGTGAAAACACTTTTGCTGTTATGCATTATTATGACAACGCTCTGAAGATTTTAGCATGATGATGGATATGACAGTGTTAATGTATTTGGTATTGGAGGGTGCCTGCTGCTGTTGGTTATTGCTTGCCAATTTTTTATTATATGGCTGCTGCAAACAAGTACAGGAACTTGCTACTGTCAATGCATACAGCGATATGGTGCCATGAGTATTTAAGGCATAGTGCTGCTGCACAAATATCATATAAAATAAACCGTATTAGATCTATACAAGTGGAGCTAGGGAAGGTGAAGGGTTTCAGAGAAACTCTGAAAGGTGCGTTGCAGGAATCTCTAGTGAATGCTACACTGTAAAAAATGACTGATTTTAACGGTACAAAACTGTGAAAATGCTACAGTACAAACCTGTTAAATGGTTAACGGTATTTTCCTGTAAAATTTACAGGGAAAAAAATTTCAACTGACATTCCCAGAATTCTCTGCATTGTATTTCAAATTTAGTTTGAATTTGATGTTTTTTCTTTGAAGTAACTATGTATGTTCTTATTTTTTTCTTAGCTGTTATGTTTATTAGGGTTGTATGTTACATATAATGTTGTTAAATTAATGTTTATTGCATATTTCAGTTTAATGAGTCTCACCATGATGGTGTTTAGTGCTTGTGTGAATGACACTGTGCACCTTCTATTATTTAAAAGCTGCTTGTGATGGGTTTTGTTTCATCACGTGACTTTCTCATCATGACCTGTTTCTGGTAGTTACCAGTGTATTACAAAGGTTCAAAACAAATAAATGTCAGTACTTCAATAATTTGGTATATTAATATTTTGTCAGTTAAATTACGGTATTAAACTGTAAAATTAAGGTAAAACCATTAAACCAAAAATGGTGTTAGCGTATTTATTACAGTATAAAACCATTATACCTAAAACGGTCCTCACATATTTTTTACGGTATAAAACCATTAAACCTAAAACGGTGTTACCATATTTTTTACAGTAAAATTCTGGCAACCACAGCTGCCGTTTTTTTTACCATATATTTTACAGATGAAACAGTGTAGCCAGCAATATAAATGCAACATAAATGCAAGGCAGCAAGCTCATTGGCTGCATATGCAGCATGAACCAGTCAGCTTTTGCCAAGTCCTTTAACTCTCTGAATATCATCAGTTACATTAACAACCCATCTGCCTGGACGATCATGACTATATATATGTATGTATACACTCTTGCTGGCAAGCTTGTGTTTGTATGATTTTAAACAATGTGAACAATGAGGAAAATAACCTTTTCATTACTGTATTCTGCTCTAAACTATTTTGTAATGTGTCTAAGGTTATATTTTCTCTAATTAAAGCACACAGAACCCTTTAATTTTGGTTCATGTTTGTTCAGTTAGGCTGTGAGAATTTTTTAGATTAAAAGAATTTCAACTTTTAAAAACTTGTCTTCAGACATTGCATTCTGTTCATTCTGGTGGTGCCTTACTGTAATCCTGATGTTTGCTGCGACAAGTCTAAATAATTTTCTGAATCAACTTTATGCAACATTATATTGACCTGGAACATTCTGGAGTCAAAGGTGTATATAGGATAAATATTTATGGGTTAAAAGTAATTTTACAGTGTTTTAAATTCGATAATGCTAGACCAATCAATCCTATCATAAGCATGCATGAATCCCCTTGTATAAAGCCTAAATTAAAAAAAAAATAAAAAACCTTGATGGGTTTTGAATTATTTATGAGTTTTATTGCAATCTTGTCTTTTGAACGTAATCAAAGCAGGCTGTAATTATCTCCTGGAGAGGACCTTTCAACATAGATTCAGGGCTCTTACTGGGAATTTGCATTTATAATACTTTTCGCCTTGCTTTAGTTCTCCTGAAGAGTAGTGATTAGGTCTTACCTGCCAGATATCCTGGAGTGCAGGGATCGAGAAATATCAAATCAACACATCAACAAATCATCTAACCAATGTCTTTACTGGACATCTGCTGTGAACAACTTAACAGTGAGCAAAATCTGATTTTGTGTTGAAACATTTACTCGGAAAATGATTTATGTTGCTTTCTCTATCGATTTATGCCTTATTTATGGCACAGTAGGAATATGCAAGAAAATGGGGATTGATGGGGAAATGGAATCAGGACATGCCCCAAGTCATACTCAAACCTTGGTTCTTGTGAGTCAGCTCTTATGTGTAACTACCAAAGTGCACAACTTTTGTTTAGTGAATAATCATAAATATAGATCATTTCCATTGGTGTTATTGTAGCATTATTGAAACCAGACAGGTGATTTCCACTTCACAGTACGCGTTACATGAGTAGGGTGACCATGCTGTACGTTCTCATTTTTCCAGAATTGGCTTTGTTTTCTGTTGACATGCTCTCAATGGTTCTCATACTTTATGGGTATTTGCATTGCTTTGACCATTCTCTATAGATCCCACATTCTCTCGTTTGGTCAACTACTTACAATGCTTGCACACTATTCATTACCTTAATCATATATGAAAACAAAGACAAAACTCGGGCATTTAGGCATTTAAGAAATCCAAATGGAAAATCCACTTAGAAGTTGAGGATGTATGGCCACCCTAATTAAAATGAAGTGCTATTTTCGGTGAGAAAAGTATTTAGAAGAGTGTCTGTTGTGCTGAAAGCTTGAAAGTTACCTTTGTTTCAAAGAGTGGAGCTGTTGAGTGTGTGTCGCATGCCGTTTTACTCAAAATGCTACACATTACATATTGCAAAAATGATGCAAAATATTCAGTTGGGTTACTTTGACATGTTGTGAGGTATTTGAACTGTACAGTGTATCTGCAGAATTACATTGTTCGGAAACGTTCAAGTCTGAATAAGGTTTATTTTTAAGTTTTATTACATTTATTTTAATATTTATTTTAATATCAAGGCAAGAAGCAAATACTGTACATTTAAAACATGTGAGCACTTTGCATTAGAAAAAGAAAACTGCATTGTAAAATGAAAAAAATAAAAATAAAAATGGGCACACTTGACTGTACTTTTTTCATTTTGGAATTTGAATCTTTCCTGTGTTTGGGGAATAATTCAGAAACTTCTGAGACAGATAAATATTTTTTCATAACCAGTGGAGACATATCTAATGCCTTTTTCTCCCCACGAGGGCAGTTAGCCTGTCTAAGGGTGTTAAACAGAGTTTGCACCTCGCTGGTGCTAAACAACGAAACATAATGGGAGATCACACTGTCTTTGAGAGATTTCTCAAGCCTCTGAGATAAGCCTCCTCCATAACAACAGATGCCGTCCAATTGTTCTTAAGTTATTACACAGAGCTTTGGAGCTCATCATTATAACAACAACTTGTCTGTGCCAAATGTCATCGTGTATTCCATTATTGCTAGTTGAAATAGTCAATCATGGCTTCTTTAATTACATGTATTATTTCTTACTCAGTATGTTGGTACACTTATGAAATCTGTCAAAATATCATGCAAAAACAATGGAAATGCTTTGTTTTCTTGGTATATCAACATCAGCAGCTTGTGCTGTAATTTGGAATATATTTGTATTAGTTCCAGTAGATAAAAACATCTAATTGGATTATCATTACCTAAACTTCTCTCTTTAACAAGGTTATCCATCAAATGCAGTTTAATTACCTCAAAAGCAAACACTAAGAGGGCTGACTTCCAGCAACGTGATCAGAATGGTTAGCGTAGGCTAGCCGGTGTGTAACAGCGGAGACGTGAATGACACAACTGACTTCAATGTTTTATGGATGAGTTCCTCTAGGCTCCTAGGGAATATCTGTCTAAGCGCAGCTCCTCAAGGATTGAATTAGTCTTTTGATCTACTAATTGATTTGGAAAGCTAAGAAAAAGAAACACTGGAGTTTTCAACTAGCAAGCATGTAAGAAATAAATCACTTTTGGCTGCTGGCTGTAAGAAGCTGTGGGGAAAATGCAATTCTTTTCACCTGTTTTTCAAACTGTGGAGTATCCTTATTCATTATGATGAATATTCAGAGTTTGTCATAATGATGTATGAATGTAATTTCCAGTGTTCACTTTGGAAATGTTGTGTATTTGAGTTACGTACTGTTTGCTAACTATGTTTGGAATAACAAAACTCTTAAAGGCCTTATACTCTTAAAGGAATAATGAAAATTTGCTTGAAATGTAGTCAACCTCAGGCCGTCCAAGATGTAGATGAGTTTCTTCATCAAAACAGATATGGAGAAATTTAACATTGCATCTCTTGCTCACCAATGGAGCCTTTGCAGTGAATGGGTGCCGTCAGAATGAGAGTCCAAATAGCTGATAAAAACATCACCCCGATGCAGAAACAAAATCATCTACATCTTGGATGGCCTCAGTGGGAGTTCATTTTCACTATTTTTTTCCTTATTGGATGAGCTTTCCATTTCTTCTATGAACTATTCAAGATACTGCTATCTCTATGTAATAACCTCAATGTACACAGGTCCATATTGAGCAATATGAATCATTTTACCATGCAGAAATTTGCATGCAAGCGATGACATATTGAAATGTGGATGGATGGAGCAGGTGAGTGTGTGATGATGACACAAAGCCCTAAGAGAACCAGAAGTGATTAATGAGGACTGAACACAACCCACACCAATCTTACACACCACACAGGCCAGAAAACTGGGTCAGACTCAAATGTTCATATATTACTGGTTAGGAACAGAAGTTGAGTAGAATACTTAAAGGGACATTTCACCGAAAATTATTATTCTTTCATCATACTCGCCCTCATGTCATTCAATATTGTAATCCATTCATTCTAAAGCATAAGGAGTGCTTAGCTTGTCTGTAAGTTCTGTGTAAAACTGCTCTATTTTTGCATTTTCGCTGTAAAGCTGCTTTGGTTTTCTCTGTAAAGCTGCTTTGATTACTGTGTAAAGCTGCTTTGGAACAATATATCGTGTAAAAAAATGCACACCAAATGAAATAAAATAACCCTTGTGTTGTGTTAAAAAAATCCTAATTTGGCGTTCCTGATAAAAAATGACCAGACTTTTTAATGTAAGTCTTTATGCCATATTATGAAAAAATATTGGATTGAGTTTTTGTCAACATGTTGTCTTTCAGTTAGTACATGTTTTGTATTTCCCTTTGGAACGGATTGGTCATTGGCCTCATTGATCTGAGCTTATGCACCTCAGTTTTAGAGTGAAAAATAAAACCACTATTTGTGGACATACACACTTGGCCAATGTTCAGAAACGGAGGTGCAAAAGCTCTGATTAGTAAGGCCTATGATAACTCAGTTTCAAAAGCAATTTACGTAGGCCAGTCATGTTTGACTAACACCAAAAGCAAGGTAACAAGGTGGGGAAAAATCCCCAAAAGTACAAAAATATATGTTTTATCTTTTGTTACATGTGTGAGCAAAGCCACTTTTGCTAATGTGATAACATTTTTGGGAGATCACAGGAACAAAACGTGAGGGCTACAGTTTTCAGCTATAATCTATAATTTGGTTAAAGACTTATGTTTTAAAAAAAATCAAACAACCTCTCTGGAAGGACATCCTTTAAGAAAAAAAAACAGTGCTATCAGGAGCAGAATGACCTGGTCGACTCAAAGCTGCGTCACACACTGCATATTTCATGCATTAAGCACAAATTGCTAATTTTGGATGTCTCAGCTCAGTGAGTTCATGGTTTTGAAACTGTATTTAAATTCTGATCACATCAGGGATGCAATTAATCATTGCATGGTTTTAGGGTCAAACTGATGAATATTTAGTTATCTATATAAAATTGCCTTGACCTCTCTTGCCATAACTTTCATTTCTTTATTCTAACTAGAGCAGCAGCTTACCTGATATCCCAGGCCGCAGTCTTAAGAGGCATCTGCCTCTCCATGGATTCATAAATTAGATTCATTGCGCATAAAAATTTATCAAAGTTCTGCCAAACTGCTTGATATGAATTCATCTTAATATTGTTGAGAGTTAAAGGTGTTTATTCTTTTCCTGTTTTAAAATTTTTTAACCTAGTTTCATGATAATGCTAATACAGATCGAATGAATGAATGAATAAAATCTTTACCTGGACAAAACTCATTGCTTTACCCAAGAGACAAAACAGTCTTAGTGCTGCTGCTATTTTAATGTTTTAGCAGGACATTTCTACACAGCAGTCTTCTTACAAGTACATGCTAATAATCTACAATACATTGTGTTTACAACGTTGCAATGTTTTCTTCAGAGAAAATACATTTACATTTTAGAAGGCAAGCCATGCTGAGCTGCTAATATACATTATGTTAATGCAATCCAATGTTTTTTCAGTCTTTAATGGATAATTCACCAAAGAATGAACATTCTCTTATCATTTACTCACTCTCATGTTGTTCAAAACTTGTATGAATTTCTTTGTCTGTTTGTAAAAGAAGATATTTTGAAAATATTTTGGTAACCAAATAGTTGACAGGAAGCCATGACTTCCATAGTCTGGAAAAAATACTGTGTAATTCAATGGCAAGCTGGTTCTTTAAAATATCTTCTTTTGTGCTCAGCAGAAGAAATTATAGAAAATCTTAATGACTTATTTCCATGATAAGGGCCAGATGCACATTACTACAGTGGGAAATTGATTGAATTAATATTATAATTACTGCACGTCTATAAAATATACTGTGAATAATCGGCAACAGCAATGTATCATTGATGTACAAGGTCTAGATGCTTGTTCTCACCAAGAACCCTAACTTTAAACATTTTGAGTTCACACCATGAACGACAAAATTTGGTATATTATGAGTGTGCGCTACCATTATGACGTCTGCCACTATGATTACTTGAGCTCTTTAAAATCAGGTGGACTCTGATTCTGATTAACTGTCAATCTTTTTATCCTTCATCAAGCTGGAAAAAAATAGTTCTGAAGGTAATTCCAACGACATCACTTTTTTAGAACGATTATTAAATCTTTTATAGTCATCGTCCTTGGTGTGAACGGTCTTTAAGTGGCAGCTTTGAATGAACATTTTATGTTTCAACATTTCTTGATAGCCTGACATTTTCTGTTTCAAAATTGAGCTCTCCGTGCTTCTCTTCTTCCACTATTTCAAAGCCGAAATGGATTTATTCCCTTGGCACTTCGGAAAACCCATTTTTGCTGCAGCTTCATTGTTCTGAAATGATGTATTTTTAAAGAGGCTGTCTTTAAAGGTTTTTCTTAACCATCAGTTTTTGAATAATAGTAAACCACATGATGTCCCCAACATAGTGTGACTAGACCCTGAAAATGAAAATGTGCAAAGTAAGAGGGTTTCAGCTCATATATGTTAGATGGTTATTGATCGGAGATTGCCAATATAGAGCAATTACTCACCACTGGACAAGTTGAAGCTTGATCTATAGCTCTGCTTTAACTGTGCCCGATCAATGCCTGTGCACAGCAGACACATGCATCATAATATTCTGACATTCAAAAGTCACAGGGCAAGAATGGAGTGCCAGTCTCAAAGACTGATGATAAAGCAAATATTCACAAGCAAATATGTTGTGACAGCAGTTTGACAAACACTTTTCAAAAATTGATCCTGCACGTCTGTCTATTTCTCCAGGGGAAACATATGCAGAGCAGGCAAAAAAGGAGACTTGAGAATATCATATTTATGCAGTCACAGTTTGGTTTAATAGTGGATGTTATTTTAGTATCACTGAGATGCTATTGTAATTAATATTTTGAATCCATTTTTGTTTTTATATTTCTCATTTAATTTTAGTTAAATTTACATATATATATATGTAACACACACACACACACACACACACACACACACACACACACACACACACACACACACACATATATATATATATATATATATATATATATATATATATATATATATATATATATATATATATATATCCCTCTTATTACACACACATAATATAGTTTTATAAATGTATATGTCTCTTTGTGTGTGTAAACATGTTGTATGGATACAAAATATAAATGGAAATTTTTGGGTGTGCAAAATGTCTGGCCATTTTAATGTTTTTCCAATTTAATAAAATTCGACTACTATGAAGCCTTGTGGCTTGGTTAGATGATCCTAATAAGCCCCAACAGCCTTAGATGCTCAAACTCTAGCAACCCAGTGATTTGGAACAGGCATCTCAACTAGACATTGATCGCAAGCAACAGCTATCGGAAGCATCCTGTCTTCCCTCCCCCTCTATTCTTCTTATCTTCTCTTAATTGCCAACCATCTTCCCAAATCATTATTCAACCCACTAATAAAAGAGCAGAGCAGACATGGATCAGATCTGGTATCCTACGCACTCTGCCAGCCGCCATTCTATGTCATCACTTCCTGTGTACGCCCTGCTCTCATTAGAGCTCCAGTCTGCCATTGTCTCCTGCTGCTGATCCACAACTTGCCCATCAGCTGCACACAGCAAAATCAATACCCTTCCTGGAAAAGCTTGAAGGGTCCTTTCTATATCTAACCCTTATTAGTGCAGCTACTGCCCATGACATTTACCATATAAGACCTGTGTCCATGTCAGCGACCCTCAACCTCATCCCAACCCCCTGAAAACAAACCTTCTCACAGTATCGCTCCAAAACTGTCACTGTTGCTATGGCAATGCCTGTTTCCAGATAATTGTTGTGTTGTGGAAACCAAACGCACCCAAATAGTCTGGATTGAAAACTAGCAGTAAATTATTGTTGGGGGATTAAGGGGGTTAAAAACAGGAAAGGATAATTTCCTTGATGTGTTATTTTAATCACCAAAATTAAATATATTATTATGGATCTAACAAAAATGCAACTATTGGCTTTAAAAACAACCTGAAATAAATGTCTTTAATGACCTTCCAATGAGTATCTTGAACCTCAGTTGGCATTGTAGAGAGCTGTTTAAGTTTAAGTTATCTGTTTAAGATTGTATAAAAGTAACCCCCCCCCCACTGCAATTCCCAAGAAAATCTATTTTACATTTTACATGAAAAGATCTCAATTTTTTTTAAATGTACATGAAAAGATCTCAAAACAGAGATCAGGCCAAATGGAGACAGATGTGGACTTGAATTGAAAGAAAAAACTCATCACAAGGAAGAAACAAAAATACAAACACGTATAAAAGCTGCCAGGTTAATAAAATTTTAGTTGTTTTTGGAATCTGATTTAGTCAACTCACACTGTAGTTTCATACACTGGAATTTGAGAATATTCTTAGAGCCCTGCTTGGTGTCTGATTGCATGAGAGGTGGAATATAGCACCCTCACGGTTTTGACCTTTCCAGCTTTGGATTGCTGTAATATTTTTGATTTTCTGTCTATATATCTGCTGTATCCTGCAAGCATAATCACATATGGTGGTCATTTGAATTCTGCACATGGGTGTTTCTGTTCACTTGTGAGCTCTGTGAGAAGATACTAATGATTTCCAACAACTAGAGAGGTGAGAACACTGATATTTCAGCTGAGATAAAGCTTGTATTAGGAGCTGGCCTGTCTGTATTTCTGAGAATCTGCTGGTCTGATAGGGATCTTAAAGGACAGACACTATTGATTGGATCACTGGTGCTCATGATGAGTTTTTAAATAGATGTTCTGCTATTTTTATGTTATTTTTTTAACTCATGGTGATTATGTTTAAACCTAATGTGGAGAGCTATTTGGATGCCCAGTAGGTTCCTGAAACTAGCTGCAACAAACCCCTTAAGTTAGGAAAATTATCGCTATTTATTCTTTTTTTTTTTTTTTTTTTTTTTTTTGCAAGCGCTGGTCAAGTCAAGAGCTCATTCAAATACTGAGGTGCTAAACCATTCAGGGCTTTATAAGTTATAAGCAATATTTTAATATCTATAGGATGTTTGATAGGGAGTCAGTGCAGTGTTGACAGGACCGGGCTAATATGGTCATACTTCCTGGTTCTAGTAAGAAACTCTTTCGGCTACATTTTGGACTAGCTGTAGTTTGTTTATTAAGCGTGCAGAATAACCACCCAATAAAGCATTACAATAATCTAACCCTGAGGTCATAAAAGCATTGATTGACATTTCTGCATTTGACATTGAGAGCATAGGCCATAATTTAGGTATATTTTTCAGATGGAAAAATGCAGTTTTACAAGTGCTAGGAATGTGGCTTTCTAAGGAAAGACTATGAAATAGCACACCTAGGTTCCAAACTGATGACGAATAATTGACAGAGAAACCATCAAGTCTTAGACAGTGTTATAGATTATTACATGCAGAGTTTTTAGGTCCTATAATTAACACCTCTGGTTTTTTTTTTCTTTCAGAAATTAGCAGTAACAAATTACTCTTCATTCAGTTCGACTATGCAATCCATTAGTTTTTCAAATTGGTGTGTTTCACCGGACTGCAAAGAAATATCATATGAGTATCATCAGCATAACAGTGAAAGCTAACACCATGATATCTCCCAAATGTAACATGTAAAGCATGAAGGGTAGCGGTCCTAGTACTGAGCCTTGAGGTCCCATACTGCACTTGTGATCGATATGATACCTCTTCATTCACTGCTATGAATTAATGGCAGTCATATAAGTATGATTTAAACCATGCTAATGCACTTCCATTAATGCCAACAAAGTGATATCATCACTTGGCTGCATTATTTCAACACTGACATTATTAAAACTAGAGTATGATTTCGACAATGAGTAGGTCCTGAGACGTGTTGTCTAACCCCAATAGTTCAGAATGTCTATAAATGCTGATCCTAATGCATCTTTTTCATTATCAACATGGATATTAAAATCACCAACTATTAAAACTTTATCTGCAGCCAGAACTAATTCGGATGTAAAATCAGAAAACTCTTTAATAAAGTCTTTATGGTGCCCTGGTGGCCTATATACAGTAGCCAGTACAAACATCACAGGGAATTTATCATTAACATTGTTTCTCTGGATAATGTTATATGAAGCACCATTACTTCAAACGAGTTATACTTGAAGCCTACCCTCTGAGAAATACTGAAAACATTGTTATAAATTGCATCTTGGGGGGTGGACTCATTTAAAATAATGTAATCATCAGGTTTTAGCCAGGTTTCTGTCAAACAGAGCACATCTAGATTATGATCAGTGATTGTATTATTTACAAAAAGTGCTTTAGTAGAAAGGGATCTGATATTCAATAAGCCAAGCTTTATCATTTGTTTATCCGTATTGCATCTGTTTTTTATTTATTGAACCTCAATTAAATTGTTACTCTTAAATTGGTTTGGACATTTTTTTGTATTTTCTAGTTGGGGGAACATACACCTCTTTAAAGATATAAAGACCTGTTAATCTTGAGTACATATAGAGTAGTACTGCATCCTTCATAAATCCAAAAAGTCTTTAGTTTTATTATATTCATAAGAGAAAGATATTCTGTACCGATTTTTCCCGGAAAAACACGACCGGCTGGAGGCGTGACGTGTGGGCGGAGCTAAAGAATCACGAGCGCGAATAGGCTGTTGCGTTGAGAGGATGTGGAAGCTGTGACATTACCGTGAGGGAAAACCCATCATCCAAAACAAACCATGGCTTACAGTCAGATTCAGCAGTTTATTTATGATCCAGAATCAGATCCAGAGGCTGAAACTGAACAAAAGCAGCAGCAGCAACGACTCACTCCGAGCGGGGCTCGAACCCGGGTCTCTGGCATGGGAGGGGATGCACTAACAAGGAGGCAGAGATATTTGAAGCAGTTTTACTCACCGCCTGCCGTTCCAACACACGATCGTGACCCTTTTTCCTTGGGATTACATCATCCTTAAGAAATAAACGATACGCAAATCCGTCGTCAAACTGGGCCTTGTGAACAAGCATCTTCGAAATGCAGGGAACAAACAAAAACACTTGCACAACTCCGTTGATGCTCTGTTAAAATAAACTCCATCCACTGGTCCCTTAATGCTGTTTTTTTGGTAATCTGTGCAGGGTTGTCTTGCCCTGGCAACCAAAAACACACTTCTTTTGTGACTTTTCGCAACGCTCTCGTTCTGATCAGTGAATCGCTCTGATCAGTGAAATGTCTGTTGTGCTCTCAGTGCTCTGCTATACGGGAGCACGCGCTCTTCCGGCAGAAGTTCCTTAGGACCCATATAAGGAAATTCCGCTCCATCTAACATCACACAGAACCATACTCGAAAAAAACTTTCCGAAACTTGTGACAAACCGGAAGGAGTATTTTGGGAACAAAAATACTCCTTCAAACGTACAACTTAATTTTTGAAACTTTGTCTATATTTAGCATGGGAATCCAACTCTTTAACAGTGTAAAAAACTCAGTATGCATGAAATAGCATTTCACCCCCCCTTTAATATTATTTTTTAGTGATCTCCGACTGGCGAAGTCGAACATCATTAACGCCGGCATGAATAACTTAATCTTACTGTACGTTTAGCATTAGCCAACACTTTTAAATTTGCCAAGATGTCAGGCGCTCTGGCTCCCTGTAAACATTTGACTATGGTGGCTGGTGTCTCTATATTCACGTTTTGCACAATAGATTTGCCAATAACTAGAGCACTTTCATCAGGTTTCTCAGTGGGTGCATCACTGAGTGGGGAGAACCTGTTTTTTGAACCTGTGTTTTGATCGGAACAGAACAGCGATGTTTTGACGCATGACTATGCCGCCTCACTGTCACCCAGTTGCCCTGCTGCAGGGGCTCTGTTGCCGGAACCGAACAATGTACAGGAATCCCTGAGCTAGACGCATCTAAAGCTGTATCTAGAGCCCTGACATTCTTACTGTCCTCAATTAAAGTTTGGATGCGTGTCTCTAATTCCGAAATCTTCTCTGTCAGCCTATTTCCCTGCATTTATCACATGTGAACCCCTCATCAGGGACAGAGATAGATAAACTGTACATGTGGCAAGAGGTGCAAATAACAATAGCAGGAGAAGCCATTACTCACCGTGCTTGATAAAATATTCTTACCACAGTTATTCAATGAACTTGGAGCGAGAGAGAGTAGCGAGATAGAGGAGAGGAGAAAAAAAAATGGCAATTGGTATGAATGAAAACACTGGTGTTCATTATAGGTTTATTTTAGATGGATGTCACAAAGCTGAAAGCAGTTTCAGATAACTGTTGACATTTTCTAACACTTAAGGTAAAAAGTGACCATTACCATTAGGATTGCAGTCATATTGGATAAATCCTGGCCCAGCATAATGTTGACTATGAAATTGTCAGTGTGAAAACTATGTCATGAGAGACTTGTGGGTTATGCACTATCCAATCACACACTTATTTTTGCCACGCTGACTATTAGATATTGTTGAACAATAATTTATACATTTTACAACATTTAATTAATTGTCATCAAAGATTAATATTATGATTTGCATGAATTAAGCTGTTTTGTTTATTGTGTTTGCCAAAATAGACTTTGTATTGACTTGGATAATGTGTTGATTGATACTATATGAGTTTCATTGTGTGGCAGAGCACATGCTGGCACATTTTTCCCAATAGATTCATAATCTCATTGTGTGCTCTCTGGACAGAGTTATTTTGTGCTCTGTGATAGTGAAAACTGAAGTGGTAAGAAAATAAAAGTGCTGTAAATGGCTAGTTGTTCATTGCTGTCAGTTTCGGGGCTTTCTCATCTTGTACGCTGTTTGTGAGCAATTCCCATTGAGCAGAATTCATAAAACAACAGTTTTATGTTGACTGCTTTTTCATTGTTCCCCTGCAGTTGATCGATCTGTTCAAGCACATTGCAGTTTTTATGCTTAAATTGCATTTTATTTGAGTCGGCTCTGAACAAGTCCCCCGTTGATGAATAAATAGTGGCTTTCCTTTAATAAAACATTTAACTTAACAGGTAAAGATGTTGATATTTCTGTGGCTTAGTGAATTTACATCAAACCACATTTTAGGTTTATTCCCCCTTCTTTCGAGCAAGATAAAATCTCTTTGTTCAACAAATGCAGACAGTTTTAGGATCAGCCCTTATGAGACAAATTTTCTGAACCCTTTTCTTTAAATAATTTACTGTATGTCAGATTTATTGCAGTAGAAGCCATTAGAGCGATTTTAGAAGTATGAAATTTGTATGAATTTGCAGCAAGCCCAATGGACAGACATGTTTCTAACCTCTGTCCTACATATTTGCCCTTCTTTGAAAACTTTAAAATGTCCAGGCTGTCCTTTGAAAGCTGTTTAGAGGAAGAAGAACATTGATTGACTGGGAGCTTTCAGAGTCTGTGAAGTAGAGCATGCAATGAGGCCTCAGTGAATGTTGAGTTCATACAGCATTTAGGCATATTTTAAAGGCAGTTTTGCAATCTTCAGACAGCTCTGGCTGAGGGGCTATCAGCTCACTGCAGGTGGATGGATGCATGAATTCTAGCATAATATATCGAGATCCATAAAAGCGAGCATTGATATAAATGTTCCAAATAACCGGGCGAGATATGTAAGCATATGTTGCACACAATTTTAGCTTTTGCATTTGTGTCTTGGTGAATTTAAGCATATGTCAGTTGTGCTGAAGCATTTCTTATTCAGCAAATTGAATAAACGTGTGGTAAATTAAAAAGTATAAATGTTATGTTCATTTATCAAGGCACTTTTGCATTCTTCTTTTCCCAAGAATTTGTGTTGTTATAATTGTGAGTCATTGATTCAAGTCTAGGTATTTCATAGGTATGTCCCCCACTATGAACGACCTTAACTGCTCAGTTTTCTCTATTGATTATTTTTAGTTTAAGTGCTTGTTTTAAGACTTGTGTTGCAAGAAAAACACTGAAACCCTTTTTCTCAGAACCTAAGAACTTGTTCTTTGTTTGTTTTTATGTAACATTATATATAAGATGGTCACGATCAAATTAAATAAATAATATTTCTGACTATATGTCAAATGTATTTTGAATTGTTTTATATAAATTATTATATTATTTTTTATTGCTTTGTATTGCTCCGGTGCAGCCCCACATCTAAGCATCTGTACATTTTAAAATTATTATGAACAAGTCTGTAATATAATACACTACTTTTAAAATGAGCCAGTTTGAAATCATCATCTTCCTGCATCTTTAGAGTGAATGAAATGCAAAAAGTGGTAGTACTTGATGGGGCACCACATTCCATGTCACTTATACGGGACAATACGATTTTCTGTGCTCCTTAGAGCCTTTCTCTGTTCCCATGGTACCAATGTTCACAAAAAACCCAACATATGCCAATCTACTTTTGTAGGCACTCCAGAAACGCTAATCGATTCTAACACTGAGATTTTAATATTCTGCTCGGTACTTAAAAATGTATAAGAGGTCTGGATTGGACTACACACACCTCTGATTTTAGAGATGTCTACAAGAGATCTCAAAGGGCCTAAAATATGAATATCAGTAACTATACAAAATATCCTGGATGTAGGCAATTTCCATTTGCATTTAAGAGGCATAGCTGTCATTAGACATATTGTAGAGAAGAATGTGCCCTATATGTCTGCTGATCAAGTGTGACAGGGAGCCTTGGTGCACCGAATTAGATGAATATTAAAGATGCACATATAATTGATATAATATAATATTATATTATATTATAATTATAACAATAATGATGTATCATTTTATTTATTATTTTATCATTGTATTTGTTATGATTTAGTAATTATTGTGGTGTTATTTGATACATTAGTGTTATACTTTATTGCACTTTATGACGAATTTGTCTTTTTACATTTTTAATATGTATTTTTAATATTTGTAATTATTTTGTAAAATATTTTTTAGTGTTGACAAATAATAAACAAGAATTTTCCAAAAATGCACATTATTCTGTTCATTACAAACTTATGTACCTGTTGTCAAATAATTACAGTTTATGAGCTGTTGTGAACAATGGTGTAAACACACACTCACACACACACACCCTCGAGCCTGTTTGCTTGGGAAAAATGAAACATGAGGCACCTCTGTGAGTCATGGTAGTTTGTGAGCTGAAGCTGTGAGGTATTTACAGGGGGGTCCACTGCAGTGATACAGAAAGCTATGACCTTTCCTTTAAGAACAGCCACTAAATCATTGTCTCTGTTGCAGAGTTTCTTAGCTGGCTAAGACAGAGTGGATGGCTATATCAAGGGATCGGCCTCACTGCCTTTTGAAATCTTTTCAATTAATTGCAGGGGTGGTGGATGAAAGGCCAGTCACCTCTGTCTAAATAATCCTGGATAATGAAAATTCCCAGACAAAATCAGTAGCAAGGGATAATGATCCAGTGCCTTAGGCTCCATGTCCAGGGGTAAAAATACATTCAGAGCAAACTACATTTGTATTACTTACATATCCAGATTCATTAGGTAATTTCACTTCTACAAATAAAATCATGTATCCGTTATGCAAATAAATCTGTTTAAAAAATGTGATAGTTGTTCCACAAAAGAAATAGTAATTAATGTGGGTGAGTAAATGGTGATTTTTGGAAGCGTAACCATCCACTTCAACATTATGTTATATTTTATTATTGAAAGCATTATCCACCTGAATTCAACAAAAACATTCAGACTTTTCAGAAATGGATATTTAATGCTGATTTATTGTTTTGTTTTTTTGCACCATAATCAAAAAACCTTCTATCCCAACATAATGGGACAATGACTCAATGAATGGAGCTAGGACATATGGTAAATAAATAAATAATATATCAACAAAAAGGCGATGTGTTTGGAAAACCCACTTGGAAAAAGCTATTATTTTTGTGATTGCATTTGATGCTATGATGGCACTGAATTTACACGCCTTTAAAAATATCGACAATAGCTGAACTGACAGCTTTAATGCAGTACTGTAAAAAACATCCTGTTAAAAAGCTGGCAACTGTGGTTGCCAATAATTCACCAAAAACATCGGTGATGGTGTTTCACGTATTGCAGGATGGCATGCATATTTTACTACTTAACAGTGTTTTTCATTAAATGATATAATGTACTGCCAAAGTCTGTTGAGTGGTCTATCCATAAAACACGGACAATACTTGTATACAAAACACCATCAGTTTGTAACAAATTTGGTGAAATGGATAAAACAGATGCCATCAGAACAATCCAATAAACATGAATAACATAAACTGTATCATAAAACTATAATTATATCACTTCAGCTCATCAAATTAATTTAACCAATTTCAACTGCATTTAAGGTTATACAAGATTTAAACTACATTTAAAAAAATGACTTTCAATAATTTCAATTGAAATATTGATAAATACTTTTCTGTAACAACTGAGCTTAGTTTTTAAGTTAAAGTATGTGCAAATGTGAATCACTTTTAAGATTTTTTTTTTTTTTTTTGCCAGAACACAAAAGCACACTTGAAAATGCTATAATGCATTTTTTTTTTTTTACTTTGTCATATTAAAGAAGAAAAACAAAGCAAATTTTCTATGTCATCAGTGACCCTTATGAAATGTGTGTTGCTTTACCATTAGCTGTATTTGCTTGAAAGCAGGTGAAGTGAACTGATGAGGCACCTTGGCTCACAGGGCTGTGGGGAGGTCTCTGACACACACCTTCTCCAGTCATGCCATGTTAGTTCTGCCGTGAGGCGAAATAGAGGGAGACACATTGCATCGTCCATGGGCCCCACATCCTTTCTGGCAGCAGGCGTTTTTTTCTTTTTTTCTTGGAACTGTCAGGTTGGTTGAGCTGGGCAGCATTGGTACCTGTCTCCCCCTCAGTTTCGTCCCTCCCTGCCCTCATTGAGGATTCTGGTGCTCACCTGACAGGGCCTCAGCAGGGGCCTCCTGCCATCTGGCCTCATCTGCATGCTGGTACACCGGCAGCCAATGAGACTCTCTGGAAGAGCTGGGCTTTAATGTCAGTGTCTCCAGCGACTGACTCCAGTTATATCTCAGACAGCGGGGCTAGAAGAGCTAAAGCGCTAAATTGCTGTCTGGAGATCCTCGACAGTTTTAAAAGGGAAAACCACTAAGACGTTCTGCAGAGACCTGCCGTCTTGGTAAAAATTAATTCCTGTCTAATCAAGCTAGCCAATAAAGCATATAAGCAGCTTAGCCAAGGCCTTTTCATTTTTTACCTCTTTATGTAGCGTAGATATTATGTAAATAAATATTTCTTGTTTTTGTGCAGGGAACGGGCTAGTATGTGTGAGTGATTTCTTCTTTTCAGTGCTTTTCGGAAAATTTTCAGAAGTTTGAAAAGTGCAAGATCTGTAAATGCAGCAAGGTGTGCTTGTGTCTAGGCTGTACTTCAAGACATTTAGATGTGTTGTCAGAGTTTCATGACAGCTGTCACTGTTTGGCAGAGGCCCAATAATGAGATGGTAGTGTTGTAAATGAATCCTGCTGTAAACCTTCTCTAAAAAAGTAGATGTAATGCTTTTTTGAGCTGAGTTTAAGTACGCAAAGTTTGCAGTTCTGAAAGATACAGTATGTTTTCAAAATACAATGAACGTTTTTCATCTCAAAAGATAGAGAAGGTTCATTAATCTATCATGTTCCCTGCAGTTTAATTCATAGTCTAATTCAGTGACTTGGAAAATCAGCTCTATGTTGTAAGATAGCTGCACTTAATGAAAGCAAGCATAAATGTCTCTTGACTGAGGAAATGGCATGATTCCATGGTAGTACCATGCTTTGTACCATTGTATTCTCTGAAGTACCATGTAAATATTGAGGTGCATGAATATGGTTGTAATTCAATTCTAAGGTATATGAATAGCCTATTTTAGTTACTATTTGGTAAACACTATACACGATGTGTGTTACCCGATGTTATGGAAGCCTCTTTCCTTCCTTACAGTAATAAATCAAAAGGGGTAATTGTGAAGTAAAGTAATTTTGTGAGATACAAAGTTGGAATTTTGAGAAATAAATTTGCATTTGTGAAATATATACTACTGTCTGCAGTCAGTAATATCAGCACAGTGAAAGAGATTAATACATTCATTCAACAGGGAACCTCGGTTTCCACAAAAATAGTAAGTGGCACAACAGTTTTGACACTCGCAATAATAAGAAATGTCTCCCAATTGTTTCTTAACAATTCATCAATATCAGAAGGATTCTGAAGGATTACACCCCTAGTAAAAAATAAATTTACTAAAATGTATTTGAAATACATTTATTTCATGATAAGTACATTACAGATACATTTAAGATGTACTTAAAATACTAATATTAATATTAAAATAGTTTAAAATTTTACCGTTGGTATTCTAAACATGGTTTTCTTAAAGTCTGCTAAATTGGAACAACTATTTTTGGGCTGAATTCACTTTAATTGTGTGGAAGTAGTGCTGAAGCCAACTAAAGATAAACTGAAGTATATTTAATTGTGCTAAATTGGAACTATTGCAAGTATACTTTAGATAGACTTCAAAGAACATACAACCCTCATCAATAGTTACATCAAAACACATTTGTGAGCCATTACCACAAAATCAGTCTTACTTGTCCGTTTCTGATTTCTACATCATCTGTAAGATGAATAAATAAGCTTTCCATTGATGTGTTTTATTAGGATCAGACAATATTTGGCCGAGATACAACTATTTGAAAATCTGGAATCCGAGGGAGCAAAAAATCAAAATACTGAGAAAATCACCTTTAAAGTTGTCCAAATGAAGTTTTTAGCAATGTTTATTACTAATCAAAAATTACGTTTTTATATATTTTTAATGGTGAGAAATTTACAAAATATCTTCATGGTACATGATCTTTAATTAATATTCAAATTATTTTTGGCATAAAAGAAAAATCAATAATTTTGACCCATACAATGTTTTTTTTTTTTTGGCTATTGCTAAAAATATACCCCAGTGACTTAATACTTGTTTTGTGGTCCAGTGTCACATTTTAGTTAAGAAATGTGAATGTGCATTGTGCACAAATGATGCACCAAATAAAGTTTGATTATAATTTTATATCAATAAGTCTCAATTAATATATCACTGTCATATGTTAATAGATTTGAACTATACTTAGTATGAAATAAATGTATTTTAGATATATTACTTATTTACAAGGGACTGAAGACTGGAGTAATTGCTTTGCCATCAACATTTTACAATATATTAAAATAAAACACAGATATGTTATATTATAATAATATTTCCCAATATTACTATTTTTGTGTGTAATTTGTTATCAAATAAATTCAGCCTTTTAGGTTAATTGACAAAACATTTCAGTGTTCTTTTTACAACATAACTCTTACTCTTGTCTGATCTTACCCTCACCTACATAGCAAACGGTTTTCTCCTCTTGATCTTTTATCTTTTCTCTCTGTTTTTTCTACTTCATTTTTTTTATGCCTTGAGTAGACATCGATTGATGCCATTATCGTTGTTCACTTGTGGAACGTAAAGACCGCAGAAGTCTCTGCTCCGCTGCTTGACTGAGCGTTAACCTGTGAGTCTGACCCAGTTTTCTGGCCTGTGTGTGTAAGTTTGGTGTGAGTTGCGTTCAGTCCTCATTAATCACTTCTGTTCCTCGCAGGGCTTCATGTCATCATTACACACTCACCTGCTCCATCTACGAGTGCTCTGGCACATTTGAATATTCCATTACCTATATGCAAATGCTCTGACTCTGCCCTAGGTTATGATTTATATGGGTTTGCAACAGACCTCCACACACATATTTCTACTTGTGAACAAATCCTCCAGGCTGAACGAGATCACCTGCCACATTAAGGTCTCCTGAAGTTATAGATTATTAATCTTACAGCTTGCGTTATGAGCATATTGTGTGGCAGTGCAGATCAAAAGCATATAGATGTGGTGTAAGTGTGCACCTGATAAACTCAGAAGCAAATTAATGTTCTCACTGACATCCAGTTGCCTGCAGCCAAGCTGATTTATTTTCTTCGAGTATGAAAGTAGAATTCTGTTACTTATCTAAACTTTAAAAATTGATTAAGAGATCAGAAAGACTAATTCAGTCCTTCAAGGAGCTGTTCTTCCCACATTTGCCTGAAGGAGCATATTCATACAGGTCACAAGTCTGCTGTTGTATTCATGACCTGTTATGCAATGTTGATGCTGACTGTTCAGATCAGAGTTTTGTCGCTGGCACCTTGTAACTTTGGTATAAGTCAAGCAGAAATGCCATCAAAATTAATAAATAGGCTCAAAATTCCAGATATTGGGCAAAAAGTTATTATTTTTATTTTTTATAACAGACCTAGTTAGTTAAGCATCTGAGCAATAGTGCAGTTTTCCCAAATATCAGCACAATTGCAAATGTCACCACTGTTTATTTATCTGAATTGCAAAAGACAACTCTTGAGTAGAAACAGATTATTTTGATTATAATGGGAGTTCTCACTCATGAGTTTGTGCTTTGGCTGACACGAAGGGATTTTAACTTTACTGATTATAGAGGGAATACTATTTGCTTGGTTTTTTTTTTTTAGCCTATAACTTTCCTTGCTTTCTGTACATAACCCATTAATAATTTGAATGAAAGTCATTTTTCATGCTTCTAAGTACACACTGCAAAATTTCGGAAGTGACAATCATATAAAAATTAGGATGTGAATCTGAAATGTCTGACCTAGTGATAACAATAGCAATGGGCGCGACAAAAAAGCTGATGTCAATAGATCTTTGTAGGTCTTTCAGTGTATGTGTAATAACCCTGCCACTATTAAAAAAAGTAATAATAAAATTTTTACATTTACAACAGTTTTGCTATTTTATCGAAATTGTATGGGTGAAATTTTACTGGTACTGTTACTGACTACTGCAATTTTCGTCCTTTGGCAACACTACTGCTACTGGGCAATGTAGAGCTTTAGAAAATTGTGCGTAACTTGAATGGGATGAGACATTGAGGATAGTATGACACTGTTTAGGCCATAGTATTTAATCCAATTAAGTGATTTGAACTAAAGGAAGTTAGTGGGAGGTGAACAGAGCTCGCCTTTGAACACAGTGAAACACTGCTCTCATTATACATTCTGGCCTTTTATCTCTTTAACAGAGAAAGCCGAGAAATCAATATGGAATTAGAAGAGAGCAGAGTCCTGAATTATTGAGGATTTTAAGCTCTGGATGCTTTGAACAATATTCTTCATTATTGCAAATTAACATTCACTTGTCTCATCCTTTGATTCCTGTTCTACTGACTCATTCATTTTGGTGAACGTTTTCTTAAAGAATTGCATTATTCTATCTTCACAGAGGTGAACAACAAAGCACCTGTGAGTTAAAGCAAGAACTTGTTAATAGTTCATGTAGAAACCAAGATGATTCATTGTATCACTGTACAGTAAATGGTTTATGTGGGAAATTAGACAGTTAGAGAATCCCATTTGTTATTTCAAGGTCCATATGCTGTAAAGGTTCAATTGTAGCTGTAAGTATTTATAGATTTACAGTGCAGGTGATGCCCTTGTTTGTTTTGTTATAGTAAACTGAAAACAGATGCTACAAATGAAGTCAGAACAATTATAACAATTACATTTTCCTTTGAGAAGAAACTCAAAAACATCTATTAAAAAATAAAAAGACAAAGATACCAACAATGACAAATGCAAATTACAGGTCTGATACATTTGGTCAAATCTTGCACACTGTTCTCTTAGAGATAATGACAGGCTGCTTTGAAACCATTAAATCGTGAAAATTAAATTCATATGTAAACAAAAGCTGGAAACTGGAAGAGAGATCTTGCTTGCACTTGATGTTTTTAGAGATAATTCGCACAAAAGGATAACTTTCAGTTAATCTGCAGTTTTTATTTGACCTTTTAAATCTTTAATTAGATTTAATCTAGATTTAATCTAATGCATAAATATCAGCATTTTTAAAACAGATGTTTCAGTGAAAAACTTCATAATATATATGAAACTTGAACCATATAAATAATTGATAATTCCATTCGCACATAAACTGCATTAAACCGAATGGGACAATTTACATGAGAGAAGTTTACACAAAAAATAACTGTGCTTGTGTTTGGTGAATAACACCCTTTGACTCTGATATTTACAACGCTAGGACTGAATTCATTATTGATGTTTTCAAACTAAGATATATTTTTTCTGTCCGATCAGACTCAACCAACAATTATGATGGTATCTCTTCCATGTTTTGTGTTTTTCAGATGTGATGTGTTTTTAGTCCTCTCCCTCACAATTTATGCCTTCAGTTGGCTGTTTATGCCTTCATACTGAGTTTTCAACAACACAGAAGAGCAAGACAACCAAGCATTCATTTCTGAGATAGGCTAGCCTCCCTGATAGTAAGGAGAACACAAGGTATGGTATTAAGTGTAGCATTTGATTTGTTTTGAGTCGCTTTCACCAGTAAAAGTGCTTTAAAAATAAAAAAATGTCAAAAGGCAAATTTTCCATTGTTAAAGGAAAGGTAGCAGGTTGAGTCTGCTCTCATGTCTCATGTCAATATATCATCCATCATCATTTTGATTTCTATTAGATTTAATTAATCCTGGATCATTTAAGATGCTGTGTAATGGTTTACGGTTTTTGTTCACAGTTTTGACCAAGGTTTTAATGACAATTAATGGTATTTTTGTGCATAAATGTTAGTGGGTGGAATTTCAGCTAATTCTTACCTCATATATGCTTATGTATATTTCATCCTCTGATAATATAAAATATCAAATTTCTTTTTTGCCCTCAAGGGAATCCATTATGACTGCAAATAAAGAGATGCTTTTAGCCATCAGTAAAAAAATTTCAAAGAGACAGAAAGAGAGAGAGATATGCTTTTAATGCATACACTTTTGTAGGCCGGTACAAAAGAACCTCAGTGGTTGACAACAAAGTAGAGAGATTAATGTTGACGATTTAGTGACCCACCAGAGCGGTGTGTCAGTCTGGTGGAATCCATCTGACCTTTTACATTATCATGGGGATTCAGATAATGATTCTCAGTGGGCAGTCTGAAGTGTGCATTATGTGCGCCTCTCACTTTGTTAAAGAATATAATCAGTCCTTAGCACTAGGACACAAGATGAAAAACAGATGGATGAGGGAGTGAACTGTGAAGGGCAGAGGTAAATGTCTTTGACACACATTAACTGACAGAAGGTGCACTCAGACATAACCGCACACTAGGGCTAGACAGCATGACTGTCTGTATGTAACGTGCTGTCAATGTGTCAAAAAATGTGTAAAGATTCTGTGGTATATAACATCAAAGAAGCTTATCCAGTTGGATTTATAATGTGTTACTCTTTTGAAGCTTGTTTACAACCTTCAGAGTCACATAATGTGAAGCTGATTTTGCAGAACTGCCAACCCTATCCTTTTATTTTATTATGGAGTTTAATTTCTTGCAAAAACAAATATCAAAATGAGAGAAAATTATTTAGTGATACACTTTGACCGTCAAAATACTGGAATAAGTAACATTTTTATTTAAAAGTCTCTTATGCTCACCAAGGCTGCAATTATTTGATACAGTAAAAACAGAAATATTTCTCAGCATTTATTTGAAATATTTTGTAAAATTCTAAGTGAATTTACTGTAATTTTGATCAGTTTAATGCATGCTTGAATATGGGTATTAATTTATTTTCTTATTTTTAATTGTGTATCACAGTTCCCACAAAAAAATATTAAGGCAAAAAACCTGTTTTAACATTGATAATAAGGAATGTTTCTTGATTACTGGCTGCTGAAAAATTTAGCAGTCATCACAGGAATAAATTACTTACTAAAAAAATAGAAAACAGTTATTTAAAATTTGAATTATTTAAAACTCAGTAGTGTATAAGATTTGGTCATACAGCCCATATTAAATGCACTCACACACATCAGCTGCATCATGATGTGCAGTTTAAAGTCTCTTACTGCAGTTTTAGGAAGGGGCACTCCCACTAATTGTGAAGTATTAGTTTCATGGCTGGGTGCCTTTGCCCTTTGGTGGGGCTGATCACACCCACTCATGATGATGAGATGTAGAACACCCGGCAGTTGACCCGAAGCCATGCGTAATGTGGCATGCTGTTGTTGTTCTCTTTGCTCTGAGCTTGAGGCAGTGGCACTGCGTCAGAATACCAGCTTTCTCAGAATTTCGACATCAACTTTCCTTGACATTGCTTTTGGCTACATAAAACACCCAGAACAAAAGCATTTTCTCCATTCAATACCTTGCCATTCTTATTAGAATCTAATTAGCATTTTCTCTTCCTTTTCGTGGAGTTGCACACATGCAAATCTCTGGCATCACTGAAGTATACCTGACTATAACATTCTGTAGCACCAATTTTCTGATGTACTATCCATTCTAAAGAGTATCAGTGAGCCGGATCTGGTCTTTTAGCTGTTATTTTATGTAACAAATGGTCTTAAGCTATAGATTTGTCCCAATACTCACCCTTGTAGTCTTGTTTTTTTTGTATTTGGTGTTAAAGTTGGCCTTGAATCCGCAACTGTAGAACTTTTCATTACCTGATAAGACACACTTAGTGTTGTAAAAATGCAAGCAAAATTTTTACAGAGATGTATTTACACATTTTACTTTTCTAAACTATGCACTTCAAAATGAACCTTTAAATATCAGTTCAGTAGTCGTAACAGGTTATTTATTTGTGGTGCATTTATTTACATGATTAAAATCAGCTTGGTTACTCTTCATTTTAAGGTCTTATACAGTTTAAGTATACAGTTAAATATTGATTAATATTAAGTAACAACGTAAATTAAGGTTGAGGTTTAGTTTAGGGTTAGTTACTTGTAATTATGCATAATTTACTGTTATTACTATAGTAAGCACATGTGACAAGAACAGAGTAAAATTAAGTGTTACAATCAGTTGCAAAAGCTTTTTAAAATACAGTACACAAACTCATACCTGTACCTTAAACTGTCTTTTTGGACAGTATTGCACACTGCCAAGACTGCACGTTTTGTGACAGGCCCTATATTCTGGTTGTATAAAAGAGATAAGCCTGTGAAATCAACCAAATTTGTTTTACTGATAATTTTCCCTTGTCTTAATAGCTGAAACCAGACCATTGAGTCAGTGAGTTGAACCAGAGCAGTCTGATTCATGAATGAATCATTTGAACCATTTTCAGTGGACTGAATCATTCATTTAAAGGATCCAATGTAAAAGTAGGAGTAAGATGAATCAGACATGAACTGTCATAAACACACCAAGGAGCGCTAGAGTGGAAGAATTTCATCATGTTTCTCACACAGCTGTCATATGGCTTCAGGAGACCTACATAGCACGTAAGTTGTATGAACTACTTTGACGATACTTTCATAGTGCTTTTATGTCTGTTTTCAGGCTTGAAAGGCCTTAGTCCCTATTCATCATGATTGTATGGAAAAGAGTCTTTTTAAAGTCAGTTATTTTTCTTTTGTGTTCTGTATTGGAAAGATATACACACTTGAAACCTGAAATTGTGATTCATGTAGTAACATCAAAAATACCTGAATTTATCTCTTTAACCTGAATACCTGAATATTTAACCACACTTTAAGTTAAACCAACAAAACTCATTTTTATGGGCCATATAAGAGTGGAAATAACCCCCTCTGGGTAACAACATGTACATACAGTGCATAAAAAACGATTTGAGGTTAACTGATGCCTTGCTATGCTTAAAAAAAAAATTCATCTTCTTCATTTCATGACTGGTAAAGTAGGTACATCAGGGTTGCCAAGTCTGCGAGATAAAGCCAACTATTCAAAACGAGCCCAAAAATAGCCCAACCTTTTTTTTCGGACACGGATTTGGCAACAGTGAGGTACATTATCTTGATGGGGATTTTATCATTTACCTATAGCTGCCACTTGAGTTCCAGTATGTTCTGAGTGACTTTACATATGCAGCTAATGTTAGCTCATTGACCCCTATTAAAGACACTGTAGGCAAAAATTGGTAATGCAAGTTGCATTAGTCCCCTTTGCCTGCAAATAATATTTTATTGAGACATGTCAAATTACATTTACACTAATTACAGTAACCGTACATTAATATGTGCAGGAAAACAGAAAGGCTACAACCTGACAGACTGCCAAGGTTTCTTTCAGCGAACATTCATCCAATCTATCTATCATCTCAGAATGTAATGCCAGCCAATAGTGAACAATATTGAGTAGAGAATCATGTAGTGATTTGCATTCAACCATTTAACTACACACCAACATTCATCCTCCTTTAAATTGCTTTTCCTCATTATCATAGGAAGGAGAGAGATAATGTAAACACCTTGGCTCCTTTAATTAAATGCCAGTTTAATTAAGATGCTGATTTGCAGATAATACTTTTTGAGTCCAAATCAGAGTACAGGGCAAAGCAAATGAACCGTCAGGAGGTCTAGACCTCCACACACTTCATGTTGGGAAACATGGGCAGCATAACAATAATGAAACCTGGGCATTCCTATATTAAATGACCGATAGTCAAAATAATAATTAGCTGTATAGGCCTATACCAATATACAAAAAGTGTAAAAGTATTATTACAAGGCCCCCAGGAATACATTTTATTTAAATTTTTGAAAGTAGGTTTGTAGTGTACTTTGTCTCTCGACACAAAGAGCCCCGCGACACCACTGGCTTCAGTGGACCACATCTGCAAAGACAGGACAGGGATTAACACCATGCAAACACAATCTCAGTTGTTTGGTCATTCTCGCTCAAGTCCAAAGCTGTTCTATCCACATTTATCAATAAACTCTTTCTACATAGTGTCTTTTTTCACTTGTTTTTTTTCAACACATACCGTATATCAGACATTACATACAACACAAACATACAGTAGGGTGCTTTCACTCCCGTTGTTTCAGAACCTGGCACGTTTCCCCTCTTAGCTTGCTACGTTTGTGCATATGTGAACATGGCAAATGTGCTTGGATCCTTGCCTAAACAATCAGTCCAAGGTCACCTGAATGAGATGGTCTCGGCTCAATTGAAAACAAACTCTGTAGGCTGTTCGGTTTTAGTGTGAGAAAGCAATCTGATCCAATGGACCAACAAACCAGGCTATATCACAATGTATGATGGGTAATTATGCAAGTTCCAAGAAAAGCAGAAGATGATGGGTGCGTCTCAATCAGTTCCCTTATTCAGTTGTCAGGGGACTAATCAGGGTGTCCCTTACCCAAATGGCACCCTAAACAGGGCCCATAACTCTCGCATGCCAGTACAGTAGTGAATGTTAGGCTAGAATCATCCCGAACTTGTGCATCTTCGAAATGCAGAGCTTTGCGGAAAAAATAAATAAGGCATGCACACCGCCACCCGAAATGAGTTTGCGTGCACTCAAAACATGCTTTCAGCAACACCACAATAACATCATATATCCCACACGCATGAACAAGAGTTTCATCATTATACAATATGTAAGATGTAAGGTTCAACACTTTCTACACAGTAGCCTAGTTAAATGGAGCACATTTTCCCTCTTTCAGTATGATTGCTGGTCACATCACTAATTGTAACTTCAATATGAGGTCAGATTATTAGCTAAAACTTAGTGAAATGCTTTTCATTATTAAGTAAGTTTGAAAGTCCAAGAAGTCATTAAAAGCCTACCATACAATTAGACAAGGTTTGGTCTGATTACATTACTGGGCTACCATGACAACTTATCTCCTTTTCTCTTTGGCACACATACGGCCTCCAACTCTTTGATGAGGTCTGGTGAACTCATCCAGGCTTGGTGCTGCTGCTGATTCAGAGAAAAGTTCAGTAAATGATAGATGATGGGTGCGATGGTGCCAGTGCCGGAAGTCAGCATGTATGGAGACGTGATTGGCCGTGTCAGAGTTGGAACAGCGCCCTGCTGAGAGACGTGTTAACTGATGTGTCAGGTATTTGCGTCCTGTCTACGAGCTCACATTACTTCAGCCCCGTCACCCCCCAGAGCCATCCTAAGTCCAAAAAGACAACCCCCTCCGCAGTGCTTTTATGATATTAGCGATTGTGCCAGCATGCTGTCGGGTCTTTGTGGAGCTGCTGCCAGCGTTTTGTGAGGAGATGTTAGTAAAAATAAAAATGAAAACTGCGACAGAATGCCGCCAGGAGCAAACAAATAATCAGAGATTTTATTTTATTTTTTAAATTCTGGGGTGCTAGTGTAGTGTTCACTGGAAGATTAGAATGTCCGCTGTGATCTTGAATATCTCAGCATCTCACTTCAGTGCTGGGAATGAACTCTGAATCTAAGCGGTTGAGTAAAATACTGAGCTTTAAATAATATTATTATTTCTAGAATCAAAGTTACATTTTTATTTATTTTAATTTTGGGGGGATTAAATTTTATTGAGAAAATATATTTCTCTGCATTATACCCGTTGAATTTCTTTGAAATGCCTTTGTTATTTCACTCAATTTACCTCTGAAGTGCGGTTTTCCATTGATGGAGACATACTGTTTAATGAATCTGGAGGAAATGGCCTTAAGCCTTATTCCAAAGAGAGAAGTGATTACTGCATGAAGCCACTGTAAAATAGGTGTCTCACACCAAGCTTTTTTCACAAAAACACAGTGCCTTGTCAATGTTCCTACAACAAGATGCTGTGAAAACTCAAACCCTAAATGCTGTCTTATGGGCAATTCTGCAACTGGATACCACTGGATGGAATGTCCAGCCTTAGAAATGGGTATTGATATTGATTTTCCAATTAACTGAGATCTTTATCCCATACTGATTCCTTAATATAAATTGATCTTTTACTCCATGCCTACTGAAAACATATTTGTACAGTGAATTTCCATACTGGAGATCTCATTGCATTCATAGTTTAGGGCCTGTTGCTTGTACTGTGGTAAAAAGTTCTGTCTCTTCAGTATCAGCACTCCACTAAATCTTCATCACCAAAGAAATCATATTTTCATGAGCTGTGAATGTGAATTTGCTGTTTGCATTAAGTGTGCTGTAATAAAAACCCTGTGTACCAGCTATAAGCAATAACAATCCAAACGCTGTAGTACAATTCACAGACAAATGACTCTTATGAGGAGGTTATTTTTAGTAAAAGTTAATTTAGCCTTTTTCCTCGAACAAATTACTTGAATGAGCCAGACTTTTAAGTAGTTTAATTTGAATCAGACTGAAACATTTTTTTTTTTTAAATAATTTACTGTATTATCAAGTGACCTTTATTTTTTATAGCAAGCAATGCAATACAAATTGTTTCAAAGCAGCATTTCAGTAATAATCAAGAACAGAGTACAATCAGTTATGGAATCTCAATAATAGAGACAATATAAATTCCGCTGTAAAGCAGCTCTAAAAGACAACAGTGTCATTATCTGACTCAAATCAGTTAAGTGTTGGTTCTGTTCAGTTCAATAACAGTGTAAAAATCATCCGTT
Organism: Carassius gibelio; assembly: GCF_023724105.1. Classification (NCBI taxonomy): domain Eukaryota; kingdom Metazoa; phylum Chordata; class Actinopteri; order Cypriniformes; family Cyprinidae; genus Carassius; species Carassius gibelio. The sequence continues at coordinate 7,956,253 of NC_068413.1, read as the reverse complement.
TTTAATCAAGTTCAGTTGTTGTTATTGAGTTTGAATCGCTTCATTGTTAATTCAGAGAAATAATACATACTTTTTGTAAGTAAAACAAATGCACATTATAACTAAAATGTACCCCAGTGCATCTGAAGCAAATCAGAAAGTGTGTTTCCTTAAAGATAGTTCAATGCAGAATGGTTTTGTATATAGTAGCAAATGTGATTGGTGGGGGATGAAACGTAAAAAATAAATAAATATATAAATAAAATTCCCCAAAAGTGTTTTTATTTTGGCATAAAATGATGCCAGTATACATGTCACTGAAAGTCTTCTTAAAACTTCAATTCAAAAGGTCACTGGGTTTTATTAAAACTCTGCATCTATGTTTGTTGACATTTAGACAAGCCTCCTTTAGAAAAGCTTCTAATCTGATGAAAGTTGATGTGCAGTCTGAAGGTCTAGCTAACCCAACTAATGTTCATGCATTACTTTTTCTAGTGTCTGAAGTTGAGCTGACGACAGATATCCTTGATCAAATAAGGTATATGTTTTGTTAATGGTCTTTTTTTTTTGTTTATGATATTACATAAGTGTGGTTGAGCTGAGAGACTTGAACAACAATGACATTAGAACTCCCAATGGCATAGTAATATGCAAATCAGTCCTCAAAGATCAGGGGAATTTACAGTAGCCAATGACACAAATAGAACATACTGTAAGCCTACCATTGCCATTGTTTTGAATCCCAGTCTATGCAAGTAGTGAACTGAGTAAATGTTTTCTTCATTCTTCAGGCTAAACCCCCAGGCAAGATTTATATAAAAGCAGGGCTCATAAGTAAGGCAGCAAAGATGGTGAGACAACTCCAAGGACATCTTCCAACACTGAATATTAACAAAACTGTTGCTGTTAATGCTGCTATTCTGACTACAGATGTCTTACTTTTGTCCAACAAACTTGAATTTGTTCACAGCACCTCTCTTTTTAGAAAATGTAAGAGTAAATATACTAACTTGAGGACTGTAGAAGATAGGCCTACCACCCTCAAGTAAAACAAACCCCTTTACTTTGTAAGTTCATCACAGCAGTGACAGAGAGAGAGAGAGAGAGAGAGAGAGAGAGAGAGAGAGAGAGAGAGAGAAACACTCTGAGTGGGTAAATGAACATTTAGATTGCTGCTATAGAGTGTTTCATATGGCTGCCTTCCATAGCTAATGCTTACTTGACCGCCACAGCCATAGCTCAGTGCTATACCACATTCATCATGTTGACATTTCATGTCAAGTTACGCTATAAAATGCTGGCCATACTTAATCTGTTCGTATATAATAATTCAACAATGGCGGTTAATGTTGGAGCAGTGGTTCATTGGGTAGTGCATTTGCTCATGGGAATGCAAGTTTGAATCAGGACTGCATAATGTCCTGAGGTCATGAAGATAAAAATCCACTGAAGAAAATAAAAATAAATTATCTTAGAACTCTGTGAGGGTAAGATGATGTAAGATGTAAGATGACCCCCATCCCAGTAATTAATCTGAACAATAAAATATGTGAGATTTCTTCCATCTGAACCAACATTTTCTGGTTATTTATTTATTGTCATTGTATAATGGTGATCTGTACATTTTCTTTTATGTTTGATATTTTTTTTATGTCTGTTAATTTGTAGACAGTAATAATTTTGATATGTTATCTTTATTTATTATATTGTTACTGGTATTTTATTATTTAGTTGAATAATTATCATAATTCATGGAGTTATTATTTAATATATCTATGAGATGCACATTTTAATCATCTGTATTATTCATCATGAACCTTTGGAATCTTTGTCTGAATTCTTAACTCTGAATTCTTAGTCTGTTGCTATTGTGACCACACCTTCCAATAAAAACAGATATGTATGTGCAGTTCATTGAATTATATGTAATTTAGATGTGACTCTTTGACTGGGATTCGTCTGACATCATTAAAAAAAATATTGAAACCAAATTCTTTACCAAGTCATCAAAATGCATGAATGTATTTAAAATATTTGATGTAGCATTTTACATTAATAACTTTTTTTTTTTACAAAAATAAATAAATAAATCACATTAAAGATTATTATAAATGTATTTAACATATTCTGCAAAGATTGCATGACAGCTGGGATTTGTTTATCCCAAGTGACCTGTAGGTTATCCTGAATAATGAAGAAATCTGCAATTATCTAATATTAACTATTAACTAAATAATAATTATTAAACTAAATAAGAAAAGTAAATGCAGTAAATGCTACCCCACATTACTTTCACAGAATATTTTGTCTTCATGAAAAATACTAAAATGTGACACAAATATTCAATCAGGCTTTGAACACTATACAGAGTCTTTGTGCAGGTCATGTCTCACAAAGCTCTCAAAGCTGTTCATAGCTGATAGAGGGATTTTAATTGCTTTGCGTGTGTTTAATTAGGTCTGTTTGTTTGGATCCAGCTTTGAGAAGACGAAACAAAAGATAGTGCTGGAATTCACCAGAAAGAAATGCAATTTTTCATGTTTGGGGGGGAAATGGGTATAGTGGCTTTGGAATAACATGAAGGAAATTTCTATCAGACTTTCTGCCTATCGCCATCAACCTTTCAAGGGCAAAACTCCCATCGTCATCTTGCTACCTAACTCTGCATGGAAGAAAACAATAGAGTTCAAAGTCAGCTATCATCCTGGGTGAGTCCCATCCATCATGCAAGAACACATGTGACGTCCACTTTACTCCATTTCCTCTTGACTGAGCTCTGTCTGTGCACTGGTTTTCATTAGATCAAGACCTTGTTACAGCAGTGCTTCTGAACCGAGTTTTTCTTTAGGACTCAGATTTTGCAAATTGCGCCCCAACATAGTACCAACATTTATTTAGCATTCACAAGAACACAAAATCAAGTTTAAATCAGATGCTGAAATGTACTTCCATGAACAGAATAGGCCCAATAATATGATAAATTATTATAATTTTGCCATAATTAATGCATAAATAACAGCAGAAGTGTGATTTTTTTTATCAGCCTAGCACACTTGACAAACACTGCATTAGTATTATACTTATTACAAAAGTGACAGATGAATTTGAAGTCAACACAAAAGATATCAGAAGTTGGTGAGCTTATATTAATTTTTATATCTTCACAGTTGCTTTTTTTTTACATATATATTTTTTACATAGTTGAGTAGCACAGTAATGCAGCAGTGAAAGTCTTTTATAGGATTTATTTCATTTGGTGTCAGTCCATATCATCAACATCAGACAGAAATAGATGCAAGATAGGGTAATGCATAATATGCATACTAGTAAGGAATAAGGATCGTTTAAACAAAAGAGATGGTGTAAATCCTATGACAAAGCACAACAACCTTGAATGAGACCTGAAGAAATCAGATTAATGAAATCCTAATCTGTTGATTAGGACAGAAGGACTTATATGTGAATCACAGACAAACATACCCAGTTTCCCATGTCTGTTTGTCTCCTCACTGTCCGTTTAGCAGGCCGCATACACAGCAGGCAGAGGCAACACTGTCTCTTCCTTTTAACTTCAAAACACCTTGCTTCAAAAAGAGAAGGAGTGAAAGGAAAAAATGTCATTTCAGTTTATTTTTGTAAAGATGCTGATACACATCTCTTTTCTTAGTCTCAGTAAGTATGTCATGTGAAAAATAGAGAGTTTTTGTTTTGATATCTGTAATATTCTTTGGAATTTGAGGAAGATAGCAAAATAACTTAAGACGGTGCATAATGTTATGTAAATAATGGCCAATCCCCAGAACAGCCACATTGTTGTTGTACACATTTAATTTCACAAGTGGGGAAAAACCAATAACTTGCAGAGCATTATTAAGAAATCAAAACAGCATGCCTGTGAGTATGATACTGTTTTCATAATAGCAGTTCAAAATGCAAGACGTTAATGTTGAGTAACGTTTTGTCACATTACTGCAGTTATGTTGACTGTTTTCACTCCAAAAACAATAATATATTGATTAGTTTCTGAATTTCTTTCCTGAAACAAATCAGTGTTTTTAAATGAATCAGTTAATTAGTGATTTAGTAACTTTTTCTTGCATATTTTTGATCTAATCAGTTAAATTAGAAAATGACTCCTTCACTCGTTTCTTGTGTGTTTAGACCTTGGTTAAATGAATTATTTAGTGAATCACTCACTTTTTTCCCCGATTGAACAAATACAATGTAATTTTTGTTAGTTTTTTTTTTTTTCTGAATAAGCTTTTTTGGATGAATCGGTTGAATGAATGATTCAGTGACTCATTTTTTTTTATGTATCATTATTTTTAAATGAATCTGTTGAATGAAAGATTAAATAATTCACACATGAAGACAGTCACTCTTCATAACGATCGGTGCGTTCCAAACGGGATATATCGCCCTCCGAATGGCACTTTCAGAGTTAAAACAATTATGTCCCCTCGAAATGAAAGATTACTAAAGGTACAACTGATGGACACCTCAGCCTCCCATGATCCTTTGCACAGATTCTTGGCATGATGACGGCACCTCAGTGTGGTGACACATGATGATAATGCATAAGGGCACTTCAAGAAACAGTTGTCTGGTCCCCTACACCCTTCAACCATTCGAAGCTCTCACTCAGGAGGGTAAAACCTTTGAAGGGATTAGGGCATAGGGATTGAACAAAAACAATGTCATTTTTATTTCTGAATGAATAAGTGCTTTTGGACGAATTAGTTTTTAAATTAATCTGTTTAATGAAAGATAAAGTAATTCACTCATAAAGGCAGTCACTCTTCTTATGTAACTTGCAAGTCAAATTTCCACCACACATACCAGAATGATGAAAATTGTTCTAGAACACAGAATACTGTTACATTTACAATGACAACTTTTTTTCCTTACAACGAAAAATAGTGATATGCAAGTACAATTCAGAATACTGTTTTCAGCATACCAACCGGTTAGATAAAATTGCAAAAGGTCTCTCCAAGAGAGTAGAAACTTAATGACAACAGGGATTTCTGGCAGTTAAGACAATTAGTTCATTTGATTTACATTGCTGCAGAGTGTGGATTACTGCAGTGCACAGATGGGCATGCTGAATTGGCTTGGGCAACGTGGAGTTGAGTCAAGGAACTCAGACAAACAAATATCTGGCATGAAATCCTGTCCCTGCTGGCAGGAGAGATAAAGTGAGACAAAATAATTTTGATAGTTAGCTTGTTGTAATAAGTGAGAATGTTAAGTGAGTTCACTTCAAAATGTACAAAGCAGCAGTCTATCCCATTAGAGACAACCCCTATCTTCTTCACCATATAGAATCACCCAAAAATCTCACCATATAACATCCCTGTTTAATTAATGCCAGCGAATAAAGCTCGAAGTGCGCCTACTTGGCACTTAACATGCGTTTGAACTCAGGGGTTGGGAGTGATCCATATAATGACAAGCAAATGACAGTTCCAAGTCTCTCCACCACGAATTCAATGCAAATGCATTCAGAGAGCATATCAACCTCAAAGGACAAGCGTAAACACTTTAAGAGCGTATCGATCTCCCCGTGTCACTGGATTTAATAGGCTTTGTGTTTCTGACCAAATCCTGAACATTTCTACCTTCATCTTCAAGCCCGCCGAGGGCAGGGTTAGATAAACCCAAATCGATGTGACCTAGCACACTCAAATTTTTTTTAGACCTACAGTAGATATCGATGATGATTCTGTGAACTCTTTGAAGTGATTCGCAGTAAAAACTATAACCTCTTTAAAGCAGTTAAGTGCCTATAAATGTACTGCGGTTGTTCACAAGCTAAAACATCCAATAAGGATGTGTTACAGCTCCCCCAATTAAATCCAGCATGAGATCTTTTTCACACTCTGTGACATTTTTAGAGAACACACACTGACAGAAAATAACATCAGTGAAGTGTCTTGATTGCTGTATAACTGTGATTAGAAAACAAGGTTTTTCTTGTAAAGTTGGTAAAAACCCTCTCTCTCACTCCCTATAAAAGGTGTGTTTTCACTGCATTACTAATTTAAAGCCTCACAGCTTCCCTGACTAGGTGAAAATGAAGATCCGCATCACCTATCTGCTTGTCAAATGAACTACCCCAATTGTCAGGAAATAATGTATGACTGCATGCACAACACAAGCTCATTGGAAAAACATGCATCTGGCAAAATGTTTGCAAACTCCGAAACCATGCTGTTAAACAATTCGCTGCAGTTTTCTGATAACGTTTCATGCAATTTATGGTTACAAGTAGATTATCAAGTAATGAAGACTAAATTCTGTGTGGTTCCCTGCACAGTACTGTTATTTCCAACCCGATCTCACGGCAATTCGTGAACAAGGTGGCTTATTCGTACGACCACAGTTGCACAAATTCATACGATTGTTGCCAAATCGTACGTATTTTACGAGTTGCACAATTCGTATGAATTTGTACGAATGACCTAAACCTAACCCCGCCCCTAAACCTAACCGTCACTGGGGTCGTATAAAATCGTACGAGTGAGGTCGTACAAATTCGTATGAATAAGCCAACTCGTAAAATACGTACGAATTGGTCGTGAGATAGCGCTGGTATTTCCCCATAAACACTTTTACCATATTTCATGATTCGTAAAGTAATACATTTTAAAATTTGCATCACATATCCATCTTCAATTGTATGGCTTTTCTAGTGTAAACTTGCTCGGTAGCTCACCTGGTACAGCACTGCACTAATGATGCTGAGTCCTCTAAAACACATGAGTGCTAAAAAAAAGTGCTCAAAGTGCCGTGTAAACACAAGGTAAAATGGTGTGGTTACAAGAGAAAATTAATTTTGATCTCATTATTGATTATTTTAAGGGTAAGGTTTAGTGTAGGTTTTATGTTATTTTAAAATGCGAAAAGCATTAACTTTTTAGTGCCACTCATCGGGCATTTACTGAACTGCCATGATATGTGCATGAACCAATGTAATAAAATATTGGCATGGTAGTGAATACCTGTTGCTAGGACAAATGCACTTTCTTTTTAGCGCCACCTACTTGACATTTCATTTTGAAACTGCCATAAATTGTGCAAAAAGCAAGATCAAATGATTTTTGCAAAAATGTCACCTTATTTTTCATGAGCCTTGGTTGCACATACCTGTGTAAATAAAACAGATTATTGGAGTTTACAACAAAATACCATTTCAGTTTTTTTTTCTCTTTTTTTTCAGTTTTATATTTAATTTGTTATTGCCCTTTCTTTTTAATTATTTGTGAATTTTACTAGGAATTTCTGAATGAAAAATGTTTTAAAATACACCCATTTATTTACAGTGTAATTATGTTGCACATGGTAACATTATATTTCCTCGATCCAGCTGTGCTTCTGTGCACAGCGATGGCTGTGAGAAATCAATACGAGCTGCATATCTCAAATAAAATAGCCCTCTAGTGGGATACGCTCACCACTGTAGATTTTAAGCTCTTAGAGATTTATAATGTATTCATTAGCTTTCTAAATATGCTGAGAAGTCCTGCCCAGACAAGTGTATACACACACAAATACCCTTGGGACCATGAGCTCATTGGGTTTGCTGTCAGGGAATGTGTGGACTACAGAGCATCAATGACAAACTCCTAGATGAAGTACAGTTGAGTAGTAAAACCTTTTGGATGGTCCTGTTATAGCACATATTCACACTCTTTTCAATGGTTTCCCTCTGGGATCAATCCTTTCTGGTTCTTTGACTCTGTCAAGGTTGCCAGTGATGTGTTGAAAGGGCTTTTCAACCTCTGCTTCTTGTTAATTTTAGTACTAGTTTGTATTTTTCTTTTGAGTTGTAGACATATCTGTACCTGAACTTTATAGCTACAATGTCTTGTAGAACATTCTGGAGTATAAAGTGAATCTTTTTTATACAAAAACACAAACTATGAGCTCATCAGAAAATAAAGCACTGTCATACTTCATGATGTGCAGATATTTTCAGCTGTATTACAGGACAAATGGAGTAAATTGAATACATTTTACACTGACACTGTACTTGATTTGCTATAGACAGATAGCTACAAATTATGTAAGAGAATAGAATGTAAACATCACTCATGTTAACATGAGTTGTCATAGATGATATTAATTTCATATAGACAGCTGTACTCACATTTGTTCAGTAAATCTGTAAAAATTAGGGGACAAACACTTTTTAAAGAAAATTAACACTTCTAAACTGTTTTGTTCGAAAACAGTACCATTCACAAGTGCCATCGAGATAATTTAATATGAATCAGTTTTAATTTTAATGTTTTTGTTTGTTTGTTTTTATTTTTATATACTGATTATAATATCAGCTTTTACTTATTATAATAATTCCAAAGCAGTTTTGCACAGGTCTGGTTTTGACAGCAGCATGGTTATTGGATGCCGAAGAATTTGTCCTTTGCCTTCCACTCAGTCTGCAATTTGTAAGCATTGCACAAATAGGCCAATTATCTTCATACCCATGATTCCATCACAACCTTTGACCCCAACCTTACCGACATCCATTCCCTGCTGTGGGTGATGCTCACAAAAATACAGGGTGGAAAAGGAGCAGGACATCCTTTTTTGTCTTTATCCACATTGAAGCTAATTTGGAGTGCATGGAGTAAATGAAGGAAATGATCTGCACAAGCAGATGATGAATGTGCTTTTCCAAATTAAACTTAATTTCAACCATTTTAGTATTTGGTTTACATAATTGGAAAACAAATTGCAAATTCAGTGTGATAATGGAAAATACAATATCTAGACAGTACAGTGGTTACAGATCATTAAGTATTTAGATATTGCAAAAGTGAACAAAACATACCTGTGCCAAAAATAAAAATAGTGATCAAACCACCCTACCAATAGCACATAGTTCTCCAGAATACAAATAATTGAACAAACTTTCTTCTCTACTTTAAACCCCACTGGGTTTAATCAGAATTGGGTTTATATACTCATGGGACAAAGATACTTTGAACATAGTCTTGTGGGAGAATACTACCATTTTTACTTCCCTGACTGTTCTCAAGCAAGTAGTTGGTTGAAACAGTTTTTTTTCTGTAGCTTTCTGGATGAATATAAACCAAATAAGACAACATTAAACAAACAAACAAACAGCAAAGTTTGGCTAAAAAACTCTTGGAAAGGGAACGTGGAGTTGGAATGTGGCTTTGAAGCTGATAAAAGATTGTCATAAAAAGACTGTTTGTTTATTTTCATGAACTGATAAAAGGTTCCTAAAATGAAAGAAATTATTTTGGGCAAAGCATATTTCAATTTTAAAACGACTAAGGTTGTTTCTGAATTCCCCTACTTTCAGATTATGTACTTGAATTTGAACTTCACCGTTCACTGTTGTAATACGTTCTTTAGGTGTGTAGTATGAAAGCAATTTACTCTGGTGTTGTTATAAGTACAATTAAGCAACAAGGTACATTTTTATAGCTTGGCTTATAATTTTCTCGCATTTAAAAATAAAATAAAAATAAAATTAGAATCTGACAGCTTCTCAGCACCTGTGGCCTTATGGGAGAGCAGTGGTTGCACACTTCAGAATCTCAACAGATGCTGTGTGTCAACCAGGTATTCTTTGTTTGTTTCATAAATACTGCATAATCTACTCATCTGGTGTTATCTTTTTGCATATTATATAGGAAGGAAATATCTATGGCGGTTGAATCATACACACATGCAGTACATTTTTTGTAGCTGACTGTGTCCTTGATGTGCCCAGACTGTAGAGACATTCAATTCAGCTGAAGTTTTAGGTTTGAGGGAGCATGATTGAGGTTCCTCATTCAGAGAGATCTTTGATTCACACTGATGACAATGTGATAGCCTGTGGAAATGAATAGTTCGGGCCAAGAATAAAACTGATCTGTTGATTAGATATTTTGGTGGACGCATTCCAAATGAGGCTGTAAGGGGGAAAAATACAGGACTTTGCAAGGGTGGCCAGTACATCTTGTGATTCACCTGTTGATAGGCAATAGTCCCAAGGCCGAGGGTGAGACAGGGAGTAAATTGAAACTCAATCTGTGTAATCAAATTAGTTTTCAGTTTCTTTATATTATTCCTATTATGATTTCAGAGTGCAATGTTTATTATATTACAGAGAAGGTTATCACTGAGATCTTATAATGCATTATCACAATGAGGTCATTATGCAAATGAATTGTCACAATGTACTGTAATATTTTAAAATGTTATGAGTTGACAAAACCCAGTTGTACTAAATAAAACCATTTTATTTGCTAATTGTTTATGGAAGTGCATTAATGAGATTAATTACTAGATGCACAGTAGTCTCTTGTAGCAAGATATCTGACTACTGCAAAGGTCTGGTCCATCTTTTGACCATGAACTGGCCATATAGACAGGACAAGTGGTTTGCATTGTTCATGGATGTCATTTAAGGGTGAGATTATCTGAGATAGAGATATTTTATACTACAGTAGTGTGGGAAAACTCATTTAAATAAAAGCTTCAACAGCTTCAAACTTTTTTTTTTTTTTTAAGATTTAATGTCACTAACCTTGCAAACTTTGGCAAATGCAATGATAATTTTATTCTGTGCTTGCTGTGTTAAATGAATGGTTCACAAGAAATTAAAATTTCTTGAAACTTTTCTCACCCCCAGACCTTCCAAGATGTAAATTATATTGCCTCTCCATCCGAACAGATTTGTCATACTTGCTCAACAATGTATCATCTGCAGAGAATGGGTGCCATCAGAGACCCAACAGCTGATAAAAACACCACATTATTCCACAAAGAAATTTACATGACTTCAGTCCATCAATGAAAGTCTCATGTAGCGAAAGCTGCATATTTGTAATAAACAAATATATAATTATGATGTTTTTGACTTTAAATCGTTGCAAAAATATCATGAGTCCTCTATTCATAATACAGTTTTCTCTCATAAAAAAAGTTTCTCGTCTGAATCAAGAGAGAACACATTAAACACTGTTTATAAGTGAAAACAACCCAAAACAGTTGGATGTTAATATAAGGGGCAACAGGGGATGGACTTTTTCACTGGAGAAAGCATTACAATGACTCATATGTTGTCCAGAAGCAACAGCTTGAAGTTAAAACAAATTAATGATGGATTTGCTTCTAACAAACACACAGCTGCTTCACAATACATTAACTGATTGACTGGAGTTGTGTTGATTATTTCTGAATTGTTGTGATGCTTCTATTAGCTATTTAGACTCTCATTCTGATGGCACCCATTCACTGCAAGTGATGTAACATTAATTTGGTTATTTGCATCTTGGATGAGTAGTCTACTGTATATATATATTTTTTTTTTGGTAAATTATTCCTTTAGCTAAGCTAGGCTATATTTGCATTTGGCAGAAAACATGAAATCCTTAGTTGAATTCCTTCAAGTCTTGAATCTTGGTGTCATTTTGGAATGAGTCCTGAAACTCAACTGAAAAAATATAACACAATTAAGAATTAAGAATGAAAAAAACGAATTCACGCAATCATCACGAGCATGTGGACTAATGCAACGAACTCCTTTTGAAGCCTTGACCATTAGACATCTGGAGTCCACTAACCGCTGCCAACCAGGATTCTGACCAGAAAAACAACAACAAAAAAAACTTTAAGAAAAAAGATAAATATGAAAAAGATACATGTGTAGACAAATGCATATGTGTAAAATATACCATTAATACATGTAAATATATGTGATGTTTCTAAAATACTTTGAAATACCGTTGTAGCCTATGTGAACTCTTGCCTCACCTTTGTAATTAATAGCGAGCATGCTATCATGTCACTGGCTGCGTCGATCTAACAGCCTGTTGTTTTCATCGTTTCGCCGTCTTTCTAGCAGGCTTATCACATTGGGTGAGTGCTCTAGGCTGCCTCGGGTCGCACCACGATCGAGCATCTCAGCGGCTGCGCTCACATCCTCAGTCGGCATGAGAGGAGGGACACGGCGGCTGCGGAGAACCGACTGCGCCGCGATAATTACGATCAGATTTATACGAATGTAATCAGCAGCACCGGGATCCGGGTTGTTTGTTTAAAATTAACACGGGGCAGACAACGTGGCCGGAAAGAGAGTCTGCAAAGACGTCAGACTATCTAGTGAACTGCCTACATAGACAGCTTTGTGGACATCACACCGCATTCGTGCGCGCTCCGGGCAGCATTCATTCACTGTCGCTGTCCACACACACACATGTACAGTATGTGTGAACGTCCGGAGAAGTTGAAGATGCCACTCTGAGTCGTCTGGGCGCTTGGTTCGACGGTAAGAGCACGTATTTATTATTGGGGAATTCAAATACTGTTACCAACTTGATTTCGTTAAGGAGCATACAGGGACTCGCACCTGTGCATTCAGCCTCTTCCTATCAAAACAATCTTCCACATTCTCCGTCGTTTTGCACGGGTCTGTGTTGTGTTTCATGCCCAAAGCCTCAAAGTTGTCTGTTGTCTTTTCCTCTGCCCGCTGTTGACATAGGTTATTTTAAGAGAAATAATTGGTGACTCAACTGGCATAGAGTAAGGACAAATATAACCTACATGTGTCATATCGCCCTTAAGGCACTGAAAGCTTGGTATGGCTGTAATGGGTGAGATTTATTTAGAGAATGTTAACTTTATAGAACGTTGTGGCTTTGTATCCTACCTACTGTTTATTTGCATTCTTGTGTAGTCTTAAATCCTGGAAAAGTCAAAGAAGCACTTATTTCAGTCATGGATGTTTTAGGCGATTTCAGACAAACATCTGGTAGGGAATGATGTGCATGTGGCTTAAAATGGGCTTAACTTTCACATGGGTTATTTTAAGATCTGGATGAATCGCAGTTAAAATTACTGTAATTTGGAAAGCTGAATCTTTATGCAGTTTTAGAAGTGTCTTGTAGTGTGGACAGGGTCAGAAATGATCAATGAAAAAAAATACCAAAAGTCACAAATGCCCTAAACATTTATAATATGGGGCAAGAGTATTTTTATATATTTAATGATATCCTATTCTCTTATAGTTTCAGTCTCAAAGAGTGACCATTAGTTGGCACAAAGGTAAAAAATGTAAATTTGATGATGATGATGATAAATAAATAAATAAATAATTTTTTTTTATCTATTTTTTTATTTATCATCATCAAATTAAAATTTTTTACCTTTGTGCCAACTAATGGTCACTCTTTGAGATCTCTTTGATATATATATAAATTTCAATATATTTATTTTTATGCAGCATCAAGATTTTAAGTTAAAATGTACGTGTATATACATTTTAACTTAAAATCTTGATGCTGAATAAAAATAAATATATTGAGATTTTATATGTGAGCCATCCAGTTACAGTCTCAAAAGAATATGAGCATTTTTAAATGATAAACCCAGCTTTCACAGTTTGTAGTTAATGCCCTGTCATAACCTCAGAGCAGCATCTGTAATACTTTGAGCCATTTGGACCAGTAGCTCCTCCCCTAGTGGGGTAAATCATTCATTGCAACAGATACTATCATACTGTGAAGGCTTTCTATATTTGATCAAAATTCAAGAGATCTCATATCAGGTGTCTGGTATTCATTTGATTAAAAGTTCAGTGTTTTTATAGTCTGCATTCTACACTTTTATATAAAATTACTCTACAAGATGCAAGGTAAGTAGTTATTGTAATTTTTTTTTGATGAATTTTGACTTTTTTATCTTATCATAAAAAGCTGAAATGTTTATTAAGATGTTATGATTAGTTAGAAAACCACAGCACTGTGATAAATGCATATCATTAAAGGAACAGATGGGGCATGTGAGACATGTCTTCTACCGTCTCCCTATTCTGTCCTCAGTATTTTTGACCTGTGGGCAGTATCTCCGAGTCAGACATAAAGTAGCACTCCATGCACTTTAGATTGGGAACCAGCACCCATGTTTAATGCATCTCTATGCTCCTAGACTGTTGAATGTGGAGAAGTGTCTCAGAGAGAGAGAACATTTCTAATGAGAATAGTATTTTAGATGCAGCAAAGCCCTTTTGTGAGAGGAAAAGTCTCAGAGAGACTGAGATTAAATAAAAGAAGGGTTTACTGAGGGAGCAAATCCCTCTGTATATTTTACATAGCTCAATACAGTTCACTTTTGACTATCAAATCTACAAAGCCTTCATTAAATGTATATAGTGATTTTCTGTACCCAATTGTATCTTAATTTTTTTCTCAGTTGGATAACAGTTAGAAGGAAAATTATTGAGGACGACATTATTAGCAAATGATTTTAGATGTGTAACTGACAGTCTTTTTTGTCCAGTATTTGGAAAACTAGAAGTATTAGAGGTTGCAGGAACTTGTATGTTATTCATGGGAATGTAACATTCAAAGCCTTTTGAGGAAAAATATACCATTTATATTTCATACACACGTCTGTGTTAAACCCAGGACTTCGTTTGTAAGTTTTGAATTTAAACCTTTAATCATCCTCTAATCAGCAAACTAAGTTATCAGGATGCTTTTATATTGCTACTGCTGCTTATTTTTGCTAAGAGGAAAAGCTGCAGATTCCAGAAATTGTGTATGATTACCTTATAGCAAAGTTCAAAACTAATTGTACCGTTGGGAATCCTGAGGGAGTTTTAATAAACTGCTTTTCACACAGTAAGGGGGACCCACAGCAGCACTTGGCATTAGTGTTTCTCCAAAGGCTTAAGCTGCAGCATCCCGCTTATCAACTCATGAGTGTCTTTTCGTGAGCGAGTGAGCCAAGTCAGATATAAGGAGCGTGGGTCGGCATTATTCAACAGACAATTACACGCATTCCGAAAGCTAGAATCCCAACATCCAGCCGTGATCCTGCTGAGGTAAATGGTAATTAGTTGTCCTATTTTAATCCACTATAGATGTGCTCTGACATGAGGATGCTAGGCTTTGACTGTGGCAGAGGATTAAGGTGCCCGTGAATAAGTGTAGCAGGTGGGAAAGGTGTGTCAACGGTGTCTCACCCCGCTCTCGTGTGTATCCACAGTTTCCATTGCTGTTCTAGCACTGACCTTTGATTGGGCACTTCAGTGCTAAGAACGCTCAGCCTGAACAGCTGTTATCCTGCGAATAAAGGTGCGGTCACTATGTTATAACATTTTTATTAACATTATTGTTATTAATATTACATTAGTTATAGGCCTATCTATGATTTAATAATAGGCATAATATTTGTAATAATATTTCCGATTAGTATAATAATACTAAAAATCAATTTATATGACAAAATGCATCCGATTGCATTTTTTTCTGCTGCAATTATCAGCAGATAATAATAAATAAATAATACATAACAAAAAACTGTAAGTATGCAATTATTGTTATCATTATTGATATTATTATTAATGATATATTTTATTAATTGTATAATATATAATATGTGATTAACAACAACAACAATAATAATTATAATATATAAATTTATATGACTATTACTAACAATAATTCATTATTTAAATGACTTAATGGTGATTCAAAATGGTAAAATATAGCATCTGCTCCAATTTCTTACCAGAATTATAAGCAACAGGATATGATGTTATGTGATTTTATCAAATATTATAACAATATTATATAAATGTAACAATGCAATTATTATCATTATTGTTATTAATATTAGTTATATAATATTTGTGATGGTTATTATTTTTAATCTACATTTCTTTTACTACTACTACTACTAATAATTTATTTTATTGATCATTTAAAATGGGAAAATAGAGCACCTCTTCCACTTTTCCACAATGTTGCATGCCATCTTTATTTGTATTCTTTGGATTGAGCCAAGAGGCCGCTGTTTTACATTTACAATGTTTTCCATGTTTACATCCTCTTTTATGGTCAAGCTTTTTCTCTATACGAATTCCCAGATCAGAGTTCACCAAACTCAGCAAAATACAATACTCCACATGAGCTTGCATTTATGCTCTCCAGCATTTGCACGCATATAAAATAAAGAGAACAGAAGTCCAGTGTGACTGCAACTTTCCCCTTACAGACCACAAATGCTGGTTATTATTCAATAAGGCCTGTCTAAAAACCTGGATTTGACCTGTTTTCTGTTTAAGAGTGTGATTTAACAAGGTTAAGGTGTTGCTTGGGTGCATTGAGTTCAGTTGAAAGACTACTGATGTGATGTATGTGCAGGCGCTAATTGTGTCTGTCTTCCACTCTGTGAAAGGTGAAATTACTCTCAGGACAGGTGAATTTAATTTTCCTCACATGGGGAGGAAGAAGCAGGGTTTTGGCTCGGTGGTTTTGATGAATGCAGGCTGAGAGAGGGCGAGGAACAGGCAGAGTCACTGAATAGTCATAAGAGGAGGAAAGTGGGAGGAATCTAGGCCATCTGTTAGAGTTAGCAAGAGATATTTTGTGGGCAACAAAATGACGTCGTTCAACCGCACAAACAGGCTTTGTTGTGAAACTTGACGCCAAAGCCTGATTTGTTAGTGTCAGAGAGGTGCTATGGCTTTCTCTCTGCTTTAGATATTTAAGACAAAGCTCATATTTAAGCCAAGTAAAGTGCCCAGTAACATTTTCTGTCTAAAAATTCAAGCATAAAATGAGAAGCTTTATATGCTAACATTATAATGTATGACAGATGGATAACTATTGCTTTTGAATAAATAAGTCCTCATTTTAATAGATATGGGATCTCTGAAAATCTGGGGACGGTTGTACCAGCCATGCATAAGTTAGCCTAGTTCTAGCTGCACCATTAAACTCAAGCAATACCAGTAATACTGGTCGATAGACGATTGGATTAAATGCGATTGATTTAAATTATTTAGACATACAGTATTTGATCATGTTAACGTTTACATTTCATTAGACAGCACCGTGAATGAATAGCTGACTTCTGTGATACCAATCTAAACAGTGCACTTTCTTCTTTAAATTAAAACAAATAGACTTCAGTTTCCCCAGTATCTGTTTATCGCCCGGTTTAATTTTAGATACAGCTCCTGAATATTTATTATTTACATATTTAACAGCATCAATATTTAAACGGACTTTTCAACGCTACTTTTGTTTGCAGATTTGAAGGCTGCTTATTGGACGAATAAAGGTAAACATCAAACTATGCATCTACCTGTTACTGTTTAAATAAAGGTTATGACCTAATAAATAGGTCTTGCTGTAGGAACAAATGGTGTAGGCAAATTATGTACATGGTTAGCTGCAAATTAACTAGCTGTTACGAAAGCAGTATTGTAAAGTGATGATGCCTTTACAAGTGTTCATTTCTTAAGTTGTTTTGTTGTAGTATAAAAAATCTGTTCTTTGTTATCATGTTATACATTGTTATTGCTTCTTGAGCATGGGTAATAATAAAACCTTGATTGTTTCGTTAATCATAATTATGTTGTTTTCAGAGTTGAATGCCAACACAATTGGCAGTTATTAAGAGATGGTAATGTTTATTTTATTAGTGTAAGATAATTAATCGTTTTGCACATTAAGAGTTCTTGATTTGATAAAATGAGATTATATGAGTTAGATTAGAAGTCACATACACTCGACTGTAATGGAGAAGTGAGGTGGGTGGTAGAATTATAACATGATTTTTTTAAACCACATGTTCACTGATAATAGATTATAATATTTTATGCGAGGCTCGTTGTTACAGAAATATGGCAGGAAAATGTTTCATTAAAATGTATGCTTTATTTTTCATTAGCATATAAATGGTGATCGTATGTGGTTTGTAGTATGTGCTGCAGAGGAAAAAGACTGCCAGTTGTTTTGGTCAAGCGCTGTAGTGTTGTGTTTTTGGTGACTCATTGTATCTGACTCATCAGTGTGACTTATTTTGTGCTGCTCATTTGAGTGACAAGACATGACATCCCTCTGTTTTTGGCTCATTTGCTCCAGCATAATAATATCAAATCAACAATCAACTTAGTTGGCTGGTCATATGCATGCAACTGTTTGGTGGCATTGATATACTACTGTTTGTAGAATTTTGTAACTCTCAGTTTTTTTTTTTTTTACATATGGATCAGGGGAAAAATATGTAATTTTGTTAACACTGTTACAAAATACATTTTTATATTCTTAAAGGAGTAGTTCAATTAAAAATGAACATTTGCTGAAAACGTACTTGCCTTCAGGCCATCAAAGGTGTAGATAAATTTGTTTCTTTATTGGAATGACAGCATGACATCACTTGCTCATCAATGGATTACCTGAAGTGAATGGGTGCCGTCGGAATTAGAGCCAAAATACCATTAATAATCCATAATAATGTTTTCTCTAGTGAAAAAGATCTTCCTCTTTTGTCCTCTCAAATTGAAATCCACTGATATACTTGTTGAGAAGTGTTCTCACTTGTAAATGGTACTTGAGATGAGATGACTTTTTCACTGAAGAGAACATTACAGATAGAAGTTTTTTCGCCGGGAGCAATGGTTTAAAGTTAAAAGCATGATGGATGTGTTTATTAAAAACACACAGCTTTTCACTTAACAAGATGTTAATTGATAGACTATAATGTGAATGTCTTGTGAATTATTGTGTTTTTATCAGCTGTTTGAACTCTAATTCTGACGGCACCAATTCACTGCAGAGGCAAAAAAAAGGCTAAGTTTCTCCAAGTCTATTATAATGAAAAAACTAATTCATCTACATCTCAGATGTCTTGAGGGAGAATAAAATGCCTCACAAAACTGACCTTATATATCTTGTTTTCATCTCAAACATGTCCAAAACTTAGAAAAAGCATTTCACTTTGTGTCACTTGTGCATACTGCTTGCTACTGTCTGTTTATGTTGTTCCTGTTTCAAGATGACTTTACTTTCAATACAGTCTGCGTCATGTGAAAGGCTTTTATTTGCATGATCAGGAAAAAATTTATTCAGACTACAAAAGGTAGCCCATTACAGAGCACATTAATTCCATGCATTACTCTTTCCAGCCTTCAGGGGTTTTGGGTATTGGCACTCACATGAAAGGAAGAGACGAGCATGCTCAGAAGAGCTCTCTCATTTCCAACTCTCCCGGATCCTAACATGTGTGCCTTTAGGTAACAGTCAGCAGAAGAGACACAACATATCTCCAAGATGTCCTTTCTTTTCCAGTAATAATTCTTATCTTGCCAGTGCTAAATCAGAAGCCATATTATGTAAGCTAATGTAATGAAAAATGCTAGTTTCTGATTTTTTGCACAGAGACATTTCATTACTATTTCACTGCTATTTCATTACCTTCACAAAAACAAGTTGATGCACACGGATCTGGAGCAGATAGACGGGGACAGTGAAGATTGTAATGTCTGGTAATAGGCAGCCTGTCAGTTCGGAGCCGTCTTCTCAACTCAAAGGAAGCACGCAAAAGTTCTCCATGAAATATGCATCAATCGATGTGAAAGAAAGAACAAAGGCAAAACTGTGTGTTTGTTGTGGTGGGTGGGATATTGGAAACGGTTATTTATTGTAGAGCCAACTCTCTGGCAACAGCTGTTCAGATTGCAATGTTTCGGAAATAAACGCATAATCATCCACACTGGTGGAACAACAGATAAGAGGCAGGATGCATGTAACCTGAAATGGCACTGATCCATGTTTCTCCTTCAAGGCAGAATTATTTATTTATTTTTTTAATGCAAATTTACACCACTGTTCAAAAGTTTGGGGTCAGTTTTTTTTTCTTTTCTTTTTTAAGAAATAAATACTTTTATTCAGAATTTATACATTAAATTTATATAAAATTGATATAAAATTGTAAATACAATTTTTTATATTTATATTTCAAATAAAAGTCTTTTATGTTCTTTATCAATGTATTTTCTTTTCATTAAAGAACCCCAAAAAATGTGTTTCCACAAAAATATTAAACAGCAAAAATACTATTTTTCAATTTGACCTATAGTAATAACATATAGTATTGTGAAAATAAAAATTTTCTCTTGGAAAAAAAACACAATTATAGGTCGGGGTCAGCAACTTTTTAGGCATGTGTACCACCAAGAGTGTATATATTTTTTGTTTAACTTATTTAATTGATTGATTGTTTTGACTGATTTATGTTTCCATCTTAACTATCCTTCTCTTTTTATGTCTTTATGAGTTTTATGGGCACAAAACATTCAGTGCAGATATACTTAAACTCAGTGGAAGTAAACTTCACACACACATTCTGATTATCTTCTAAACGTAGTTTAGTCTCGTTTTTGCAAATCTTTAATATTTCTTGTTCAAATTGGCCCTTCATCTCAAAAAGGTTGCTGACCCCTGTTCTAGACACACATTTGCTGGTGCTTAAATGAATCCTGTGAATTATTGATACCAATTAAGCGCTGGTGTTCAGAGCCCCATCAGGGTTAATTATAAAATCCACAGGGGCCAGATGAGCACTGTATCTTTAAGACCACATGATGTGCTATAAGAGGAAAGCCAGTGAAGAGCAGGGTTTACACACATGTCAGAAAGACAGAAAGAGTGCATATTAGAGAGAAAGACAGGGGGAGAGAGACCGAGAGAAGAGTGTCTGCTCGCTTCAGCAGGCCATTGCCATTATGATGAATGTTTGCTGCACTTTTTTGTGAGCCAATTATCTGCTCCTGTGTGAGTCATGGAGATCATTTAGGCAGGTGGGAAGCTCCACACACACACACACACACACACACACACACACACACACACACACACACAAACACACACACACACACTTACACACACTCATACAGGAGAGGAAATAGACTGTATGCATTCATGTTCCTGCATTCCGACCATTTTTCACATATTACCCTCACTCTTTTACTCCATCAGTCTTTTTGATACACTAACCACAGCTCTTGGAAACACTTGTCTGTCTCTTGTTCTCAGTGATGGGGGGAATGTTATGGGTTTTCTGTGTGTTCACAGTTTCCCCTTCTCGCTTTGTACAGCCTCTCTTTTGTTCTCTTTCTCTGTACTGTAGGCTTAAACGAACAGTACACCCAAAATTAAAATTGTTATAATTTATAATGTTCGTTTCAGACCCATACTCTGTTTTTCTGTTGGATACAAAAACAAAATTCTGAAGAATCACCATGCAGTTATTTTCCATGTACTGTAACACAATTTTGACCAAATCTGCAAAGTGCGCCTTCTGCTGAGAACATGCTCTGGAGAGTTCTAACGCTGTTCTGACACTACATTAATCAGAGGTAAAAGATGATTTAAATACTGTTCAGTTTCTTGCACAAGCCGATCGTTTTGTGTCTTTACACGTCAATATATCGTCACAAGCTGCAGGGGTTCATTTGGTTTTGCTTGTGTATATTTTTTAGTTTTATTGTACGTTTTAGCCATGATTCCTAATCACCTCCATTATAAGACTGACAGACTGCAACAGTTATAGGAAAAAATCTCATTTTGTGTTCTACTGAAGAAACAAAGTCACCTACATCTTGGATGCCCTGGGGGTAAGCAGATTAACATCAAATTAAAATTTGATCCCGAACTATCCCTTTAAGTAGTTTGTGTGTGTGTGTCTACTGTATATAGTTTTCTTTTTTTTTCAGATTAAGTTTTTGTTTCTTTAGTAAATGCTAATTCTTTACTAAATTTTAGTTTCAATTTTAGGTAACTATTAGCCCTGTGCTTATACAGTTCTGCTTCATTTAGGTGTGTATACATGCTGTAACACATGTGGAATCATCATCATTTTGATAATTATCTTTGGAAAGTTTGAGCTTTACTTACTGTTTAGGTACTTTTTCGCTTTAGGTTGGACGTTTTTAGGTGTGTGGTGGTCTGATGCTGGATCAGGGTGTAGCTGATGGCTGTTATCGGAAATCTGGAGAGATTGATGACACCCAGGGCAAAGTGCTGTCTGCGGGGCAGGCCACCACCATAAATCAGTGAGAAGTGGGTTACGCCAGGTCAGCTTTTCTCCACCTGCCACAATTTTCACACATCTCTATTTTACACAGTCTGATATCATACAGTAAGTGTATGGATGGACGATAAAGCAAAAACATATACGTACAGTGTCTACCTTATTTTTCTGCGAATGTGTGAGACTTTTGATTCGTTGCACAATTCATTCTGTTAATAACAAGAGAAATAAGTAAACAGTAAAGCAGTAAACAGCAGTAAACAGTAACACCATTTGTGCTACAGACCAGTGTGTTTATGATTATGATAATGAAATAAATTAATATGAAGAAATACTAGTTTGCAATATATCAGGCAGCATAATGAACTGCTTTATACAGCTAAAAATAACCTGAAGCAAATGACAACAGAAGACTTTAAGCTACAAATAGCACAATTTAACATAAAAGTAAGGTGGATATGTGAATTTTGTTTCAAGTATTTATGTCTATATTTGTATTTTTTTTTCTTCTGAAGTTGCATAGAAGGATTATTTCTCCCGTTTTCAATGTCATTTCAAAATGAATGCACTGAAATTCAGTAAAAACTGCTTTAAAAATATCAAGGCACGTTTTCCTAGTAAAACTTAAATAATTAACACAAAGAAGAATGTTTAAACATTTTAATTTATGTACACCAATATGCAGTAACAATAGACAGCAACTTATATTTTTTGCTAAAATTGGTTAATATGAAAAAGCCATTCATCTATTTATTGAAATGGAAAGTTTAAACTGATTGATGAACATTTGTTGAAAAAAAAAATTATATTGCTTATATTGTTATATTGCCACCACTACATACTTTTGAAATGGGTTTTCTACATCATTCTTTTGGCCATAGATATTTTGAGACACATATATATATTATTAAACATCTCTATACATTAAGTATAGGTTGCTGTTTTTCCTCTGTGCAAAGACGTTTTGCAGAAGGGAGTGCAGGGAGTCTTGTTTTCCCTTAATTGGACAGCAGACAGCATGTCTTTGCTAGATATGTGAGGAATAGTGCTGATCCCTGGGGTTTGTGAGGTCCAGTGTAGCCGATAGTTTGCTTTCTCTAGTGCTGTTAGGCGATGCAGGACTTCACATTCATTATATATTAAAGGCACAGGAACCCTCTTCTGGTCTATTTTGCTAACATGCTCTTAAGTAGTTATCCTGATGGTTGTCCCGGGAATCCTAAATTTGTACAAAACCACATCTCTTAAAATATGCAGTGCCACAATGTACTGTGCCACTCTGTACTAATGTGCATTATAATTATACTAACTCATCTGTTATTGGACTTTATAGATTTGGAAATCTTCATACTAACTGTATCTGGAGCTTTCAGGGAAATGACTTAACTACAATTTCATGCACCATCGGCCATCCATCACGTCTAATTTTAATGGACACACTTTTCTATACGCTCCTGTGCAAATGGCTTTTCAGCATTGAGCGCTAACTAATGTGTATTTTCCAGGCTGTGTACATCTGTGGTGTAACTGTTGTGTGGGTGGGTGCGGCGTATGGGGGTCTAAAGCATCTCATAGACAGGTTGATATTTGTCTTTTTGTATAACAGAAAACAGCACAGAGAGTGAAGAGAGCAATGACCTTTCAGAGTCAAATGCTAATTTATCTGCGGTATAAAAAGCTTGTACGGTTGCTGAATGCTGAACATGTAAATGTTAGTGGTTCCCACTGACTGCGGCTGTTTACATGTGGATTAGGTACAGTTCAGTGGCCACTAAGCGCATATTTGCCTCAGCCTCTGGTGTTATTTTTCATTTATTGGTGGCTACAGAATATAAATTGCACATAAACTCCTTGGGTCAGGATATCTGCTTCCTGAAAATGCCTTTTTATCCACTCATATTCATATAGCATTTATAAGCCTTATCTATACACTGCGGTGGTCTTTTTTTTATTACATCTTGTTTTATATCCTATTCATGCAGTTATTTACATCTGTGCATCTATCTGTCTATCTATCTATCTATCTATCTATCTATCTATCTATCTATCTATCTATCTATCTATCTATCTATCTATCTATCTGTGTCTGTCTATCTATCTATCTATCTATCTATCTATCTATCTATCTATCTATCTATCTATCTATCTATCTATCTATCTATCTATCTATCTATCTATCTATCTGTCTATCTGTCTATCTGTCTGTGTGTCTGTCTGTCTGTCTCTTTAACATGTTTATGACATTTATATTGCATACAAAATGACTATCCATCCATCCAAATATAAAGGTTTTTATAAATTGTATAAGTTTTGTTTTTGTTTTTGTAAGGCTACTTTCTTACATTCACATTTGATTTCTAAATCATGTTTGCTGCCTTAATTCAAATTTAGCAATACATTTACAACATACAATATTTTTGGTGAACTGTTCCTTTACATTTCTATTTTGGTATTTTTGTGAATTGGTTAGCAATTTTTTCTCTTCTTTTTTTCTGTATGGATAAAGGCTAGATCGGCATGGTGCACTGATTGAAATCAAAGCGCAACATTAATATATTGAAACTCATCATTGCATGAATTTAATTATTGTGTGAACAGCCATTCTACAGCTCTATTTTATGCATGAATAAGGCTCAGTTTCTTTGAAACAAGTCTCGTTGTATTTGTTAGGTGATTCTTTTGGGGCAAGTACATAGCAGCATAACTCCCAGCTGGATAACCCCAGTTCACCCTGTCTACACAAGTTATCACAGAGGTTTGTGTATGTGAGGACATGCTTTGTACGTGTCTGCTGAATTGCACTCGCGGGTTAAAAGTGGTAGGAAATGAAAAATTGTGTGTTTTTAAGCTTTTACGTTCACCAAGCTTGCAGATCAATAGACCTGGATTTTTATCAGGTTGTACAATGCATTTGCTGATGTGTAATATATCAGCTGAAACAACCAGCCAATTTCATTCTCAGCAAACACAGTCTTCATGAGAGGAATATTACTGATATTGATCCCACTTTTTTGGCCATTTGCAAAGGAAAATTTTTTATCTATAGATCTGTTTGGTGCTTGGTAGAAGTTTTTGCACCTAGTGAGAATCTAGTGTTGTGAAAAATCTTTCTTTCTTCGCATATTTGTATTCTTAATTTTACCCTACAGAGTGTTTTCCTGAGGCTGCAGGATCACAATCCACAAAACACCACTACATTTGGCTACAAACTTCTCTACAGAAGGTGTAGCGGTTTCTTCCGCTCTACTATCTGGTGTACAAGGCTACAGAATGAATAGGCGGGGAAAGGGAGGGTCTAGGTGGACCAGAGAGATTAGCTGTAAAATTGACACTGACAAATCTCATACATTATAGCTTCATGGGAGGCAGCCATCGCCACAGGAAGTGTTGGAGGAATTGAGGGGAAAAAGCGAATCACTCTGTAAAAGGCCTAAAGTGTCCTTTATTAACAGCCGGTTTTGTGGTGGCACACACTGAACCTCGCCACTCCAAATATTCTGTACCGCAATCACAGAAGTTCACGTTTTCTCTTTTCTCAGTTCCTTTCAGCTCTGAGTCACATTCATGGCAAATAATGTTGTGGTTTCCCAGGTACACAGCTTTATGAAAACAAGGCAGCATTATTCATATGAGTCACGGCTGCTAAATAAAGCAAATTGGCGAAAGTGTTTTGTTTCTCCATGGATTTGGCTTCTGTTTTTCTCCTGTTTGTGCTTATTATTTTAAACCAGCCTGTTTGGGATTTCAAATCTTCTTATTGCGTTCTCTAAATTGGTCTTTGGTGTTTGATGTTTGCAGAGGGTGTTTTAAAGCTCAAATTATTCAATTATTGAAATTAATGGTGAAAATGGGGTATGAGCAATAGCCTATGTGACTGAACTCATTTCAGCATTCAGGGTTTTGTTTAAACTCGATTGCTTTCGAGCCCATAAAATCCATAGAAGCTGCAAGCTATTAAGTAGTTCTTTAGTAGAAAGCAAATAAAAACACCATAAATTTGCAGTGGAATCCTGGACTAAGTATAAAAGTGGTATGATTTGTAAGGTCATGTCTGGAGTCAGAAGTTTATTTACTTGTGGCATTTTATACAAGTCATCTGGACAGTTATATTGTTTTTGTGTGTGTGTGTGTGTGTGTGTGTGTGTGTGCCCTGGGAATGTAATGGAGTTTGGTGATATAGCTAACAAAATAACAAATATTCAATAATAGACAGTACATACATACAATATATGAAAATCTTAATCATTAAAAGGTTATTTTTCCAGTTATTTCCAGAATAATACACTGTATATAAATTGCATCATTCAATACTTCAATATGTATTAGAATAAAAAGCAGTAATGATGAATGATTTTGAGCAAATAATTCATTTTACTGACAGTTTGAAATGACTCACAAAAATGAATAATGGGAATTAGATGTGAGACCCTATGAAACACATTCATACTCATGATTGAAAGATGGGCCATGAAACCTTGTCTTATGATAAGTAATGAGTGCATTAAAATCATAATGGTATTCACCATGTTTCAGAAAATCTTTGCAAATAAATCATGAATATTCAATACATTACCCAGTCAACCCTATTGACCTGCATGTTGCTGCCTTACGCTGGTACTCCAATAAGAATTCTGTCTCTAATGAATGGAGATATATTCTGCATTTCTGAGGTCATAGCCGTAGGGTATTACCTCGCAGGTTTTAAAAAAAAAATGCTTATAATTATCCGCTTATTGATTTGAGCCCTGTTGCCGAAGCTTTGATAGATCCAGCACGTAGACTATATGAAACTTAATTGATGCGGCACATAATTATTGCCATTTCATGAGCAGGAGATGGATTAGATGCAGCAGGGTCTTGAATTTACCCAATGAAATAAACTCTGTTAATGGTTGCCGCTCTCATCTCCGTGTGTGTGTTTTTCATGCCTTGGGCTCCTTATGCTCAGCTGATGAGAAAAAGACTTATGATTGTCCCATCTGATGAGAATTTTACATAATTGCGGTTCAGATGTGTTCCTGCCCAACCCCCATATTCATCTACATTGCTAATTTGATTGAAAGCTTGTGTTTTCTTATGATGCTCCCAATTACAGAGTGTGGGTTCACCATTACTCGTTATCTTCCTGTTTTGTGTGGTCTAGTAAATGATGGTACATTCCTGTTCTGAAGTCTTTGTGATAATGATGGATAACACCCTTTTCCATGGACCATTAATAGGATAACGCTCTTAATGGTTCATCAACAACATGTGCTGTTAAGTATTCTTGACAAATGTAATGTTCTTAAAATATAACTCATTATCACTCCTGGCATCTCCGAAGTTTCTCAGCTCAGTTTCGCACCCTTCTGAGGTTCGTGAAGTAGGATTTTTGCCAAGCTAACTATTAAGTGTCGCATTGCACTATATTCATGTTTGAGATACATACCGTCTTGATTTTCACTTTGTGAGATTTATCTACAAACATCAATTAAATATGTCCGTGTATGACATCCGTAATACACTCGTGTAAAAGTCAGAAAGATTATTTTCAGCAAGGATGCATTAAATTGAGCAACATTGATAAAAATGAATGTTTTGGGGGTTTCTGAGCCCTTAATCAGTATAATGGAATGATTTCTGAAGAATTATATGACACTTGAAGACTAAAGTAATGGCTGCTAAAAATTCTGCTCTGTAATGACAGGAATAAATGAAATTTTCAAATATATTAAACTTAAAAACAGCTCTTTTGGTGAGCATGAGACTTTTTTTCATAAAAGAAAAAACCTTTTAATGGTGTAAGCTTGATTTAAAGATGAGATGTCAGGCATAAAAGTGATGTGCTTCCATTATTTGATATGCTTAAACAATTAGTGACTGCATGTGCTAATTCAATGTGATTCATTCCAATAAAACTCCTCTATCTGAAGAAGTGAACAAAGTGAAGATGTCATTGATGAGACAGATGATGAAAAATTACGGATATTTTAAAGTCGATGTTAATGGGATTAGGGTTAACAAATCACGGTCCAGACACTCATGTAGAGATATTCCAAATATTCCATTGGCAACTTAACGTATAACACTTACTGTATCTTTTACACCTGGCCACATATTTATCTTTGCAATAAAACAGAGAAACTATATGTGTATGCGTGTGTGTGTGTGTGTGTGAGCAGGCAGAAGCTCTGTGAAAGGCCGGCGTGAACATGAAGTCTGGCAGGCTAAATGAGCTCTGAAATGAGGAGCCCACAGTTTGGAATCTTGCTAAAGGTCTGGCACTGGATGAAATAACTGTGGGTCAGAGAGGGAGAGTTGATTTTGAAGCTTTCATAGCTTTGCTGTCCCATTCAACATAAAAACAGCCCTGAATTTGAACTCCACTGTTTAACACTTCCTCTTGTTCAGTACTGTTGGGTCCGAAGTTTGAGGCCTCTAGTGATATGCTTTAGTTTAGCAGTTTTCTAATTGAGCATTTTTCTGTCATTATTACAAATTACATGATAGGTATAGTAATTTGAGTGAAATTTGAACTGAAAAGGCCAACGATTGCAGCACTTGAGGTGACAAGAACTCCACAAGTTAAACCTAATGATCCATGTTATACAGCATTATTTAAGAAAGTTACTAAGGAAATGTGCTTCAGTGGAACAAGAAAATTGCTTCTGCACTCCTTTTGTACAAAGACATTCACATGGTCAATGTCACAAATGTACCTATTTGACCCAGAATTCTTTTAAAAATTTACGTTTTACCTTGTAAGGTTTTTTGTTTCACATTTCCTCAAAACTTTTTAAATTATTTGCAGGTTTAAATGGGATTTTAATCCCAGGATTTCAATAGGGTCTCCACTGCGTGTGTGCTTGTATAGTTAGATGGAAATTAATACTTTAATTCACCAATGACACATTAAATTAATTAAAAGTGACATTAAAGTCCTTTATGGCACTGAAGACTAGAGCAATGGCTGCTGAAAATTTTGCTTTTACATCAAAGGAAAATATATTAAAATAGGCACCATATTAAATATTCCGCATTTTACTGTTTTAAATGAATAAATGCAGCCTGGGGGAATATAACAGACTATAAATTATAGTCTATACTATAAAACTATAAAAATTATAGTTATAAAGTGAATTTGCACTTCTCAAATCGACAGTATTAGTATAAGAAGCTCTTAAGTAAATGAGTGTTGGAGAAAAATTAGGTGGCATATATGTAGGGAAAAGAAGAGAGTCCCTAGAGGAACTTAAAGGAATGGCTGTTAAATGATGGCCTCTTTTTAGACAAACTGCTGCTCAGTCATCCAGGACAGCGGACCCTCAGGGGAATAAAGAAATGTGATGCATATTATAGCCGCATGGGAATGCAGTGTCCACACTGGCGCTGCCTGGTTTAACACTTCGCCCAGCTCTAGAGAGCTCTGTTGATGGATATAGAGAATCTACACAAGCTCTGAAGCACCAGGAGGGCTTATGCATGGCTCTCAGTCTCTGCGCGCACTAGACAGTCTGCTCAATTGCAGTGGCACCAGCAGTTCCTGGCTGGTGACATGAAAACATTGTCCCCAGGCAATGCCTGAGATGGAATACATTAACTGGGTCTGTTATTTCCACGGTAATATGGCAGATATCACAAACCTTCTGTAGTTCGCGCTGCATAAATTATTGTCGCGATACTTTTTGTTGTCAGTCAGTTTTCTTGACACAACAACCTCTTTTTCTTTGTCTTCCTGACAGTGTGGTGCTTCTCTGTGCTGTTGGTATAATTTGTCAACCCACCAGGGCCTCCTGTAAATCATTTGTGGTGTTTATCAGCTCACTTTCTGAAAGGGCTTATTGAGTGCTCATACGAGCACCTCAACAGTGTGATTGTTAATTACACACAGGGATGCGTTAAAATGCGTTTCACAGCAAGGTCAGGAACTGTTGGGACATGTAAATTCCTTCAACAGATTGGTATTGATTTAAAGTATTCATTTTAATTTTAAAATATTGAACCGTTCTGTCTTTGCACATTAAATACGCTATCAGTGGTGTCCCATTTAAAGGGATAATTTGCAGAAAAATGAAAATTGTTGTCATCATGTGCTCACCCTCATGTTGTTCCAAACCTGTACAACTTTCTTTCTAATGTTGAACATAAAAGAAGATATTTTGACGAATGCTGGTTTTTAAACAGTTGATGGTCCCCATTGACTTCCATAGTATTTATTTCCCTACTTTTGATGTCAATGGTGACCAACAAGTAACAAAAGAATATTTAGCTAAGATTCCCATTAGGAATATTCAGACATTCTGAAACAAATAGTAACATTAAAAAACATTAGACAAATGTCCATCTAAAACATTTCTGAAATAAAATCTTCCATAAGCAATGTATATAAATGTAAATCAACTTTTTTTTATAACATTTGGAGAAACTTTTTTTTAGACAACGTTCTGTTATTGTACACTGTTAGCTGGGGTGATGGGAGGCTCAAAGGTGCATTTGTTTTAATATTTATTCTAAATGTATTATTTCATTATTTTATTTTGGTTTTGTTCACAATGCTAAATACCAAGGTTGTGTACCATTTAAAATGTCTTGTAAATTCCAATTCAACTAGAAAATCGAGATTCGTCAAATAAATAAATAAAGTGAATGTTGGCTTGAGAAAGACTTTTCTTGAAAGTTTTGTTTGGAAAGTCTTGAAAGTTTTGAGAAGTCCAGAGAAGTTCCAACGTTAGAAAGTTTTAGAACTTATGGACAGACAAAATAATAGATAGAGATGACTTGACTGTAGGGCTGCAACTAACGATTATTTTGATAATCGATTAATCTGTCGATTATTTTTACGATTAATCGATTAATCGGTTTATGTACTTATATTTTAGTTTTTTCCATTTTTTCCCCAAGTAAATTATTAATAAAGGGTCTTTATCATTCAGCATAGATTTTTAAGAGATTTTAACCATTTTGCATTGTCATATCCTCATCAAAAATATACCTGGAGTTGTTTTATTATGTTAGTAATCCTTTGTCGAACTCTTCTGCAATCAAAACACTGATCCATACTCTAGCAAAATTCACAAGGAGATTTCAAATATTGTTTTCACCATGGCAGTCCTTAGAGCTCCTAAAGTAGTTTAACATCCCAAACAAAGCTTAAGGAATCTTTGAGAACATATTTTCACGAAGTATAAGGATAAAACAGAATAAAATTGCAGTGCATTGTATTTTATTATTTACTGGGAAAAAGCTTTATAGCTTATGCTGTGAAATTGTAAACAATCCTTCGAAAAAAAAAGTGCCAATGGCATGAAACCTGAATGGAACTCACAATTTAAAGTAAAATCCATCAGAAGGTTGTCCAGAAAAAAAAAATTGGGACACACACAAAAAACCTGCTGTGTGAAAAAGAGCAGTGAATACTTAGAAAAGAAGTGCATTTTAAATATACTCAAACATTTACCTCTCTCATTCAGTCATAATTAGGCTGCAAGTCTGAATTATGAACTGGTAAACGACAAACTGATCACATAACATGTTTGTAAAGCTTTAAATGTTAACTGTTAAAAAGCAATGTTATCAGCTTTTACGACTAAACATTTGCAAACAACCTTGTAACGTTACTGGAGAATCTGCACAAATAAAATTCTTAGGGGCCGTTCACATATCGCACCTAAAAACGCGTGGAAAACGCTAGTCGCGCCGCTTTCTCCTTCTTTCCAAAGCGCTCGGGCAGAAGCGCCCCTGAGGCGTCTGCCTTTGCTAAGCAACCATGACGTGCTCTCTCCATGACGTGCCCTCTCCATGAAGACCCGGAAATTTTAGCAAAGGATAAATGGATGCGGTGTGGACGCGCCTGGAAAAACGGGCGCATCGCACCGCGTGCGTGTCGCGACCGCGTCGCTTCCATTATGAGAGTGCATACTGCGCGCCTACATAGGAAATAACGAACTTGAGCACGCAAAAGACACGATATGTGAACGACCCCTTTAACAGTTCAGTAGTGCAGAGTTTACAGGTTACTCTTCATTTTAAAGGCTCAAAGTAAAGTACTCCCACTTCCCGCTGAATGCTGCAGAGACGCTGTTCGGGAAGCACGTGACATAAAACGAGGCCAGCTATTGGCTATTCGCTACTTCACCTGCTGTACTGGCTGAGTAAAACCTCCGGTGGCTCATTACTGCCACACTTTTGGTCACCGCAGATTTGAAATATGCACGAAATGAGCCGCTTATGGCAAATAAAATTTATTTAGCGACGAATCGATTACTAAATTAGTTGACAACTATTTTAATAATCGATTTTAATCGATTAAATCGATTCGTTGTTTCAGCTCTACTTGACTGTGCTAAACATCAAACCTTGACCCCTTGGTTTTTCTTTCGTATACAAAGTGGGTGTTTACAGAGGACTTAAACACAAGAAAAAAAAGATAAAGAATCAGAGCGGATGTTGAAAATGTAAATTCACAGTAAATAAAATTATAGTATGTTTTTGGCACAGAATTAATTTTTTTATTTATTTATTTTTTACATTACAAGTGGACCTCAGTATAAAAAGTTTAAATAACAAATCAAAGTATGATATGAAATCAGAATATACTTCATGACAATTTTCTGTACTTGCTAGCTATGAATTTTATAAACTTATAGTACAGGTTATAATCAAATCTTGACCCCACAGCAGAGCTAAAACGCTGTCTCCCTTCCTTCTGTCAAACAGTGGGCAGTCAGTCGATCAGCTACTTAACACACACTCTATCTGCAACCTCATCCACAAACTGTTATTGGCTCATAACTGAGTTTCCATTCAGCTCTCCCACACAAAACTTGAGTCATTTTTCAGTTTAGTCATCACCTTGACTAAACTCTGCACTTCTCACATAAGTTACTTAAGATGTTTATATTAACACTCTACTTTAGCAATAGCTCATTTTCAATTGTGTTCTTTTGATACCATCAGCCAATCAATGATGTCGTAATGTCATTTTCCTGCAGCTCCAGAGGGAATGCATAGCATTTGTATCTCATGTGTTAAATAATTTATTATTTATTTATTTAAGGAAATTATGATTTTTTTTAGATAGAGTTTCACACCACTACTAAAAGAAGATGAACTGCTCTGTTTATTTTTTTACTTACCACCAATACTAATCCTAATTATGCTATAATAGTAGTAATAATACATTTATTATTATTATTATCATTTAATAATAGTTTAACATTTTATTATTCAAAATAATATTAATACTTGTTTATTATTATTATTATTATTATTATTATTATAATTATTATTATTTAATAATGGTGTAATATTTCATTATTCATGATAATATTAACAATTGTTTATTATTATAATTATTTTTTAATAATGGTATAATACTGTATTACACATAATAATAAAACATTTTTATTTAATAATAATATTTTTCATTTATTTCATTTATATATTTCATTTATTAATAAGTAAATTATTATGTAAATAATAATTATTAATATTTTAATTTATTTTATTGTAAATTATAATGATATTATAAGATGTTGAATATTACTAGTTATATGGTTATTTTTTATAATAATAATAATTATAATAGTAATTATTATTATTATTACTTTTACATTTATTATTATTATTATTATTATTATTATTATTATTATTATTATTATTATGTATAAGGGTTGCAAAGGGGTGGGACATTTCTGGAATGTTTACTAAATTTCCTGGAAATTTTCCACCTTTTTGCAACCTTGCTATATGTTAATTGGAAAATTTACCGAGCTAGTCTTATCTGCTTGTGTGTCCCAAGTTCTCATACAAATCAGCAAGGATCAGTATCTCTCTGTCCCGCTCCCACTGGACCTGTTGGTGACACTGCATGGCTCATTGGCCACTCAGTGCACAGATGCACATGTAACACAACCTCCCCTGCACCTCTTTATATCTGACTGTGGGGTGATTGAAACAGAAGCGGGGCTGTGTCAGGGCCCCAGTCACCATGTAATTGAATTCTTCTGTGTTTCTGGGAGCTGACCAAAGTGGTAGAAAAGAAGGTAAATAGATAAACCTTTGGTCCTCCGTTTACACAGCTAATCTAGACTTGCGGCTGTTTGTGGAAAACTAAGCAAAGATTGTGAGAAGGCACTTGTCTGGACAGACATTTTTTCTGATGGTGAAAGTTCTGTGGAGATTACAGCATTTCCTTTTTCAAACATAATTCAGAGCGTAGAGGGTTTGCGTTCATATAAGCAGAAGCACAGACAAACAGAAGTCAGGGTTAAGCAGAAGTCTGACAGTCTGCTTCAGACAGCACGCTGTAGGAATGCGTTCCGACTTCCTCCCACCCACCATGTCTCTACATGTTCAATTTGGCGACCGTTGCTTAGTGACAGTGTGCCGCTGGCCCCCTGCTATGTGGTTTTTGTGTCTTCGCCGAGGTGAGTCTACAGATCTCCAGACTCAAGCTGAAAAAGTAGCCGTCTGTAATTTATCTAAGGTTATTTTGTGATTCAGATATACTGCTCTGGAAGCAGTCGAGCGTTAAATTGCTTTCCCCTGGGAGCAGGTTGCATTGAGGGGTCGACAGAGAGATTTCTCTCTCTATCACTTCTCCTTTCTCTATTGCCCTTTCTCTAGTCCTTGTCCTCTCTGTCTCTCTCTCTCTACACACATTTAGGAGCAAGAGAATATTTCTTTGAGAACTCATCGCAATGGCAGATATGCTGTAATTAGGACGGGTAATTGCAGGAGCAGTACAGCGGGTCGCGGGGGACACGGTGAGCTCTCAAAGGTCATAATAAAGGGGGGAGTGGGTCATCACAGGGAGATGGGAACCACTCTCGCTTCTCAAAATGAGACTCGTGGAGGAGTAATGGAGTGTGAGCCCGATGAGAGAAAATGACATAAATACAGATAGCTACCTGCATTCAGAAAACACACACTCACTAGTAAGAGGTAATAGGAATGTAAAAGGGATCGAGCAGAAGCGAGAGTGAATGAGCGAGAGACTTTCTACTGCACGGGAACAGCCTTTCAGTAAAATATATAGTGTCACTGCTGATTGGATGGAATAAGCTGAACGAATAAAGAAATCACATTCTATCGTTTTAACAGGTACTTTGAAATTGTAGCTTGTCAAGCTAAAAGCTAAAGCTTTAAAGAATAATTGAATGATACGTCACTAAAGTAAAAGTAAAACTATCCAGTTATGCAATGTATAATTACATCAAACATATTTTCTGGCTGGCTTTTGAA
Organism: Carassius gibelio; assembly: GCF_023724105.1. NCBI lineage: Eukaryota > Metazoa > Chordata > Actinopteri > Cypriniformes > Cyprinidae > Carassius > Carassius gibelio. Next base: position 7,921,198 of record NC_068413.1, on the reverse strand, counting down.
GTGAAAGATCAACTTTAATCTAGGTTTTTTTTTTGTTTGTTTTTTTTACAAATTTTTTATATATACAAAATACACTACTGTTCAAAAGTTTGGGTTCAGTAAGTTTTTTTTATTTTTATTTCTTTCATAAATTTTTTTTAAACCAGTCTCTGGTCACCAAGACTGAACAAAAATACTGTAAAAGCAGTAATATTGTGAAATATTATTACAATTTAAAAGAACTGTTTTCTATTTTAAAATATAAAAAAAAAAATTATTCCTGTGATGGAAAAGCTGAATTTTCAGCTGCCATTTCTCCAGCCTTAAAGAAATATTTCTTATTATTATCAATATAAAAAATATTTTATGGAAATTATGTTTTTGTGGAAACTGTGACACATTATTTATTTCAAGATTCTTTGATAAACTATGAAAAAAGAGCAGCATTTATTTAAAAAAAAAATTGATTTCTTTCTTTCTTTTTTAATTATTATTATTTATTTATTATTATTTGTAAATAAATACTATGAATGCTAGTGCATATGTTTCTCTTAAAAATAACACTATGAAAGCAACTATTTCAAAAACTGATATAAAGTAGCATCACTATGTTTTAGTTATTTACTTCCCAACAGTGCTTTTTTATTTTTTCATTCCTCCATTTATTTTTATGTTGAGTGGTCTGATTGCTTTGGGAGCCCCATATTAATATGTAGGGATCAATAGACAAGTATGAACCTAATTGAATAGTATAATTGAATACAAGATCAGAGAATATACTGATATTACAGCGATGCTCAACAACATAAATCTCTCATTGGTAGTTCTTTAAGCTGCCAAATTAAATCTCCATCACACGTGCAGAGACAGGTGAAACCACCAACACAGAAAAATGTAAGAAAGTAAAGAAAGGGCTTCAAAAGAAGAAATAGTCAGCTATACTTGTCTTAGACCTGCAAAGGCTGACTGAAGTTGGTGCCTCTGGGGTTTTTAGGCTAAGCTGCTCCCCCTTTCCCCTACATAGCCTGTAGAGTTTTCATAGTGCTGTATGTGTTCTTCCCCTAAGAGCTCTCCAAACTCTCCAAAAAAAGCAGAGCTGAGTCCAGAGAACTGTAAACATCGAGCTTACTAGGTGATCCTTCTGATTCAACGTCAGAATGCGTGTGGCTGGAACAACAGCAAAACAGTAGCAGAAGGGAAAACAAGGTCTCCGGCGGCACACTGTGGTACCCAAGCGCAGCCTGAAACGATCCAGCGAAATGAAAGGCGAATGAAAAAGACTTGCTTGGTGTAATTTAAGACTTCATTTAGGTCATGAGAGTGATTGACTATATTTTCAGACCACGAGTGTAATGGAAAGTTTAATTGTCTTGGCATTAGGGTTGAAGCCAAGCCATTAGAGTGTATCATATGTCAGCTTGTAAAGGAGCCAGTGTTCATTCTGGAGTGACCTTCAGCAGGGCCGAACGATGGCAGGCAGATAAAAGATTGATTCACACTGGTGATGGAAACAACATCATGTACATCTGTGTAAACACCAGTATTCAGTGCTAAAAGGGAAAAAGGAAAATGCAGGCTCTAGTCAGCAAATTCATCCAGTATGGAAGTGGTTATCTGCTGTTTATGTGCTTTAGAATATATTCAGATGAGATAAATGCATTTGAATACATTCATTTAGAACTAGATGTGAATCAATACATGAGACAAACTACAAAGCTTGATTTCATTTTGATGGCTTAATCTTTATTTCCCAAAGGGCTTGTTCGTTATATCCAGAACATTTCTTCTTGTATTGGGTAACATTAGGACTAAAGGTGGAACATCCATGTATTGAGTTTGTGGTAAATTAAGACGAGTCCATAAGACAGAAAGTACCTTTTCTCTGGGTAAGAGGAACATCCCATTCCTTAATGCTTTTCCCATCCTATTGATATGCAAACAACATGGCTTTTTCAACTGCCCTGGTAAAGAGCGCATATTTTTCTTCCTCGAGGCTCAAATACCTAACCGTACATGTCCAATGGCACGGAGATGAGAAGGCATTTTCTATTCACTCTTTATGGAGAGCGAAGCAATAGAGGATTGTGGGAGTGGAACAGAAAGTGAGTGTATCCAAAAGTGCAAACTTTGCGTTTCAAAATCTGCCATTAATGAAAATTCAGCTTTGCCATGACATGTTAAAGTGTATAAAACAGAAAAGTGTTATTTTGAATTGTAATAATATTTTATACATAGTGTTTATTACAAGCAAAGACAATCTGAGCAGATTTCCAGTACACACAGAGTAATTCTCTTCTCAATTTTCCTAAACTGTACAATAATCATTAATATAGAGGTTAGCTGAAAATTATTCAGAGTGCTGATCAAAAACTGTTCTGTTGTGCATTTTATTAGGGTAACCGTATAGGCTCTGTTTTGCCCACTGCTCATCACAATAGATCAGCCTTCATGCTGTGAATGGACACCTTATGGATCGGGGACTGGAATAAGGCCAGTCTGGGATCCCTGGGTTTTTCCCTTTCCCAGGATGAATCGGGTTCATTTGAGAAAACACAAGACATATTTTATGTATCTCCTCCATTTTAATGAAGGGGTCCCTTAAGAAGCAGATGGCGCATTAGTGAAGACAAACTCTCACTGACATTGGTGGATTTCAAACAAACAACACCACGTGGCTCGAGCGGTATGGTGCTCTCTCTGCAGATTATATATAGTCCACATTGTTTCATGAGCAACACTGGAATTTATTAAATGGATACAGCATTTTGTGGCCCTTGAGGAAGAGTGGAATGTGAATGCGAAGAGGAGAATTTACAGCCGGCTCTGGTTCTTTGGTTTGTAGTGCCAGCAGTAAAGATGCTGACTGGTTTGCTTTGAGCCCCTTAAAGGTGCATCCAAAATGTGCACTTGCATGGTTTCTTTCAGACAAACTTACTGTGTTCGCAGAAGTCAATTTTCTTTATGTCAACAGTTTAAATGCATACTCAACATTTTTACATTATCAGAGTTAAATGTGTCATATCATACTTTTTTCGTTTGAGCGCCACACTTAATTAAGTAAGTTATTGTCTTTAAATGCATAAGACTTCTGAGAAAACGTCATTAGCGGCTAAGTGTAAATAATTAGCAGTATGACAGAGTGCAGGACATAGAAACTATTTGCAATTAACAAATACCTGTTTGCAATATCAAGCAGCATAATGGACTGTTTTGTTGTTGTGGTTGTTGTTTTATTGTTTTTTATACTGTAGTTAAAGTAAATGGAAGTAAATAACACCGGAACCTCACACTATTCAAGTTGGCCATACCTGCTTACATAAAAATAAACCAGATAATGGTTCTCCATTACAATCAAGTCATTAATACTTTTTTTTTTTGTAGTTCAACATGCCATTTTAGATGCTGTGCCTTTAAGACTTCAATGTAAGAAAATAACCATTTTGATTTGCTGTTGGCTCCAGCAAAGTTTACACTGTTAACATCAATCTGAAATAATCAGGGACTTTCTTAAAAAAATAAAAATAAAAAATAACCAATGATGTTTGTTTGTTCTTTATTTTGAGATCCTTCAAAAGGATATGCAAAACTACACATAGCCTGGAACAGCACAAGGTTATTTGGGAATAATATATTTTTTTTATGTATAGTAATAATAGTATCTGTCTTCTGTTACTTCACTGTGACTGGGTGGGCCAATTTTCGAAAAAAAACCTCAAAGACATCGCTGACATGTACAGTGGTATGAAAGTTGTGAAAGTTTCGAAAGTTAATGAGCCATTTTCACAGCTTAGTTTCTCTGAAAGAGACAGTCTATTTTTATAGGACAGAGAGCTCTTTTATTACAATAGATGAAATTTTCATGCTATGACTCCTTTAAAGTTTTTAAACTTCTTGCACGCAATAATAGAAATATATTCTGATTGTTAAAGAATCTTTGTTATATAATGCCTGATACTATTCCAGCTTAAACCTGCATTGTTTCCTTTCCCTTCGCACCTAAATGGAGGTTGACAGCTGTGTGCGGTTAGTCAGGCAAGTGCGCAGCCCGAGTTGGTGCGTAATGACGGTAATTAGCAAGATGAGCAGTGACATGTTTAGCGGATGCTCTGCGGTAGGTGTGCGAACACTTGAATATGGAGTACAGTGAGTTGCCCCCAACTGTGGCAAGGGAGCTCAATCAGCGAAATCGCTCTTGGCCCTATTGTACTATTTCTTCCATTTCCAATGAGTCAGCCGCATTTACTAATGCCCTCCCATATATAAATCCCCCACCTGCTTACAAAATTCACCCCCATTATGACCTTGCAATGTTAATCGGGGACCTCCAAGAGGATGTTTCCCACACAAAATCGAATTAGTATTTTTTTATGTTTAAGAAAAATACTAACTGTCGCAATGGTGTAGCTGTCAAGGACGAGGATTGGAAATATTGATGTAGCTGACTCTGGTTGTACATATGTGCTGGCTTGATAAATGGGCCAAAAGAATTGTGCTGAACTGTAACAAACTGAAGCGTAATTGTTATTCCGCGCAGCATCTGTTATGCGCTCTGCTGATCGTAGAAATATGTGATGGAGTAACCGAGCGCTTTGTTGTAAAGCACCCTGCACAGGTGCATGTCCCGCATCAGGAGCCCTACGAAATAGATCAACCACAGACCAATACAGCTGCGGCCACCTCTAGTTTCCTTCGAGCGTCCACAGCTGGTTTAGTCAAGAACAATTTTATCTCTGAGCAGAGTCAGGGAAAAGTTGTTCTGAAGAGCATGGACCCCATTGTTTTATAGGAAGAGTTGCATGGGGCCTGAATGCTAAATTGAAGTTCATTAGTTTACTGGAATTGCCATGTAAAGCAATGAACAAATTAATGTAAGGTTATAGTGTTTTTGCTTTTTCATGCTCTGCTGAGACCTTTGATTGATTTTCAAAGCACATTTTTCATAGGTTTCTTGTAGTACAACCTGTGCATCAGAAAACACAGAAGCATTATGTTAAAGATTGAATGTTGGTCATTTCAATGTAGCATTTCTTGCTGCTGGTTCTCAACTGGTTTCTTCCTTGGGGGTTGCAGTTGACAGGAATAAAATGGAACTGGTCATATAATCTTGCATCGTTTAAATAGCAAAAAATAGACATGTATGTCATTATTTTCAATGTATTATTATGTAATTGTATGTATATAATTAAAATATAAGATTTGAAGAAAATGTATTGCAATTAAAAATATATATTCTATACTGTATAATAAAATGTACTCATGTGATGGGAAAGCTGAACTTTCACAGCAGCTATTACTTCAGTCTTTAGTGTGATCATTCACAAATTATGCTTATTTGGTGCTCAAGAAATGTTTCTTACTAGTATAATGTTGAAAACACTTGTGCTCCTTATTATTTTTGTGGAAAAATTCCGTATCCCTTTTGACAAATGGAAAATGAACAGCATTTATATGAAATTTGAGCCTTTACTGTCAGTTTTTATCATTTTAATATGTCCTTGTTGAATAAAAGTATTAATTAAAAAACAAACAAACAAACAAAAAATTACTAACTATATAATTATACCTTATACTGTATATACCATAAATAACTATACCATATATATACCATACATATGTATATTTTACAATTTCTGTGCTATTATTAAACTAGTATTAAGGCTTTTGTGTGTTTCCACATCAAGGATCGACTGGCATGAAGTAGCTACATTTTAATCATGTCTATTCCAAACTGTATATGCAGCCACACACTTTGCGGTTCAGATTCAACTCTCACGACTAGATAAAGTTGTGTTGTGATATGAGAGGGACTCGGACGAGGGATGATTATTAAGGTACAGAGATAGGCGCTCTGCTCATTCGGCCCCTGCCGGAGCACATGAGCGATACGTGGACGAGTTGGCCAGCACTGGATTAAAGATCGTATCACCATCAGAGGCAAAGCATAAAAAATGATTGGCCAGATAGCTGATGATGCCTTTCCAGCCAGAGATAGGGAGTCTAGAACAGTTTATAATGGAGCAAAGCAACATGTGTGAGCACAGGAGCAAGGTGGGTAACTGACAGGTTCCTGGAATCAAAAACATCAGGTCTGTTCATGTTGAGTCAAAAACAGTATATTTTTGGAGCACCAGTCATGTGACATATTTTTAAAGCAACAACAATATGATTCAGTGGCTATCATGTCAACTGAAAATTTACTTTGTTCATTCATTAGGAAATTCTATCACTTTTGAAATTTTAATCATTTAATTTCATTATATTTCATTTTATTTATTTTTTATTTAATTTACACTCTTAGCATTTTCTTATGCACGAGGCTGTAACATCAGAAGTTACCCTTATTTAAGGATATACTTTTTATTTTTATTTTACTATAATTTTATATTTATTATTTACATAGGATTCACTGGCTGTCATGTCAGAAATTTAGCATGCTTCATTAAATAATAAATGCAAGGATATATGCTTATTGAAGGATGGTGTTTGTTTTATTTTGTATATTATGTTTATATTTTATGATGTTTTCTTATCTTGGACATCAGTCACTGGCACCTCCTCCTCAAAAAAAAATAAATAAAATAATACAAAATAAATATTAGGGCCTACGGTGCTTTTTTTAATGTCAGTTTACAGGCAAGATGCTTTTTAATCTTTAATAGGAAATCTTCATCTTTTAAAATATTTTTAACTCTAAATTATTCATGATCAAAGATCAAATGAAGCAGCTTTTTGCCATTTTACAGTCATTCGAAAGTGCTAATTGATTGTGCCTTTCACTGTTTGACACAGTGAGATGTCAAGGACTGGACATTATCATATGCACTCCCTCTCAGAAAGCTGGAGATGAAATGTGAGAGGGAAATGAGGGTTGAAACAGCACGTCTGCACGGAGGAGGCCTGCCAGAACCTTTTAGCCTGGCACTCGTCCCTCTCACACTACGCTGATGTAGTTGTCACCAGAGGGAACAGTGCCGTAAGGAAAGCGAGCGTGCTTGTTTGTGTGTGTGTGCGTGTTCTCTCAGAGCAGTTTTGGACGAGCGGCTGTACAAGCTGATCAGCTTTAGTGAAGTGGCGTTCACAGTAGTTCTCATGCTGATCCATTGTTGTTGTCAATTAGGCATCGATCTGTCTTTTCAATCCTCAAAAATCAAAAGCCATTTCAGGAAGAGGCTCATCTGCTCTAATAGTTAGCTTTATGATTAGTAAATTTATCACTCAGCAATTTTCTGTCTCGTTCTGTCTGCTTGCCGAGTGGAAACTGGCTATTTAAAAGAACCCCAGTCATTGTAGCGCTGCGATGTTAGGAATAACAGTTCATATTAATCCACAAGTCAGTGCAGTCGTGTAATCCACTCACTATGTAAATTACTTGCTATTTTCCTTGGATAGGGGATTAATGGAAAGGGTCATTAAATGGATTACAGCGATTGACCAGTTTTAGTTGGTGTGTTTGTGGGCCGTAACTGTTCAGTTTCACCTCAGTTCAGTCAAAGCAATCTTCATATGTGAGTGTTTATGAAGCCAGTCGAGTTTCCCATTATTGGTAAGAGTTGTAGTACGTATTTAACATTGGCTTTTTTCCACAAAATTTCACACAAATAATGTGTAAATATAGTTTACATTGCAAATATATATATATATGTATATGTCTGTGTGTGTATATATATTAGTGGTGGGCCGTTATCGGCGTTAACGTGCTGCGTTAGTTGGGCGAAAAAAAAAATATCGTCGTTAATCTATTCTCAAAGTTATGTTGGGAGCTGGGTCTATAGTACGCGAGCTATGATGACTTTCACCTTGATATTTTAGCGCGGATGTATACCTAGCCGAATCTGTAGGGGGTGAGAATGAGTCTTTAAACCTGTGTGTATGCCTACTGTCAAATTACCACATCACCGTGACGTGCTAACAACCGCCGCCGCCGGGTTTGCTTCAGGGAATTTTTATTTTTTTTGTAAAGAAGCTTCCCAATGGAAACCTTGACGAGATGCCTGTTTCATACACAATCCGTCTGCAGTGTGTATGCAGTCCATGTGCGTTACGAATGTGGTGCAGAAGCAGCACAGACTCATACTCATTGTGCTTAATTCACACAGGACGCATTTGCAGTCCACTACTCGGTACGTGAACGATCGCTGCACTGCTGAAGATGCACCACTCCTGGAACACATCGACAGACCGCAACCGCGTGAACGCTGGAATCCGTTAACATGGGTGCGTAAAAAAATATCATACGCATACACATTCGCATACGCACTGCAGACGGAGTATGTGTGAAATGGGCGTAAGGTTGTTTGCACCACCTGTCTTGAGAAACCCGTTCTCAAAGACTTAACGTTACTTTTAGTCATTATTTTATTTGGGTAGCACACATTTTCAGAATCCCTTCAGACGGAATTGAAATGACCCATTTTAATATAGATTAATCTAGATTAATTCAAAGATTACATTGAGATTAATCTAGATAATTATTTTTTTTTTTTATCTATGCCCAACACTAATATATGTAATATATATATTTACTGTATCTTCTGTATCAGTTCAGCATTGGTAAGCATAAGAGATTTGAATGCATTATTACACACCTTTGACACTTTATAGCAATCAAGTACAGTATGTAAAAAAAATAGCCTTGTCATTTTTTAAGCCTTTCACAGGGTCTCTCTGCATATATCTGTGTGTCTGTATGTACTGCTAATGTATTTCAAGGCCAAGCGGTGTGTAATATGAGAATCTGAGGCTGCTCTTTACTTGCAGTAACAGTTACAGGGGATTCCCTGAGCTTTCCTGGGGAGCAAAGACTTGATAGATGTGAAGACTTCTCTGTTTTCTACACTAAAAACAACAAGTAGTTGGGCTACAGATAGACAAGCATTTACAAACAGGCACTCAAACAGGAAGTCTCTCACGACTGGGGCATTTCGTGACCATATTAGATGTTTGTTACGCACAGAGGGAACCAGAAAAGGCAGACAACTCACATTTGTTCATGCAGGCATGAGGCCCGACAGTAAATGGAGCTCATAATGGCCAGAACATGTTTGGAAGGGCATCTAATGAGGAAAGCCATTAGGTATTAATAGTATTTTAAAGGCCTGGGGAGAGGGATCAGGAGGGATCGGCAAGCCTTGCCTATTGGATACCAGACAGGAGCTAATGCACATTTTTGAGGGGTTATTTAAAATTATGAAAGGGTATGAAGTGTAATTAGAGTAAAAGTAAATATTAGATATAGCTTTTGTCCATTCCGGATTAAATGTTTTCGATTTGACCTGATTTATCTTAATACCACAGAACACACGCAATCAAATTGCTTCTCCATTATCATTCCGAGATGAAATCCACCTTTTAAGGTTGATTCATCTAAATCCAAATTAATCAGACAGCATGAAGCGGTGTTTCTCTCAGAAAGGTGTCACAGTCAGTGGTCTCTTTTAGTCTTCCATACTGCCTATATCCTTTGAAGCTGCATTAGCTTTAACCCAAGATACTGGAGGTTTTTTTATAGCAGCTGGAGCGGTGGGTCGAGGTCATAGGTTTGGCTCTTTCTTTGCTGTAGAAGGGGAAAGAGGGGTTTCTGGATACATCCCCCTCTTTTACTTCCCACAAGGCTCAAAGGATGCTGGGAAATGATTAAAGACGGGATTCAGATGAAAGTGCCCACTGAAGGTAATAGACTGTACACTGGCCTCACTGTGGGAAGTGCTTTACAACAGTTTTCGGTTTTGTTTGATGTTAATGGAATGTATCACAATGGTTGAATGTATATAGCAGGCTTGTGTGCCAGTCAGTATTGAACTGAAAATGCTTTTTAAATAGCTGAATTTGAATTGATGTAGCAAGCAGGATGCAGAAATGCATTATAAATTTGAATGCAAGCAAGTAAAATGAACTGTAACTTTTGCGTCCCTTTACAATTATTTTTTAAAGTCTCTTACACTCGCTAAGGCTGCATTTATTATATCTAAAAAGTGAGAAACAGTACAAATACAAATTTTGTGTAATGAAACCCTTGCTATATAAAAATGCTAATTGCTTCTTCTTCTTCAAAAAAAAAAAAAAAGGTTTTCAAACCTGATGTAGTTAACTTAAAATCTTGCATCAGTTTTTTAAACCATCAGTCACTTTTATGCACCCAAAGACTATGTATGTCATTCTTCCATATTTACATACATTCATCCCTCTTTCTCTTCGTCTGGGCATTCCTTATTTTTTAGATGTACGGCGAGGAGTCAAATCTATCATGGCGACTAGCTTTGAAATGAACAAAATCACAAACAAATGAAAGGTGGGATCGATCGCAAGTGTCTCCCAGAATGATGAACTAGCACTTCTGTGAAAAATCAATGGCTTCTCTCTCCACAGGTCTGACATATGCCTGTGACTTAGTGGGAGCTCTAGTTTGCCTTAACTCACCCTATATCTTTTCTCAAATTATGAATTTTAACCACAGTGTTGGTCACCTCTTATAATTCTCCTTCAAACTTAAATGCATGCCAATTTGATTTGTGCAGAAAGCCCCCATCAGTAATAGCACACATGATAAGATATAAGTGAGTGCAGCTGGATGTATTTACAGTCATATTGACTTTGCCTGCCTTTATCTGTCTTGCTTTGTGTGACACTCGCTTATTGGCTGCATGTCTTGGAATTCTATTGATCTGCTATATGCAGTATGTTGTATCTCTGTGGGCAAGCCTTTATTAACAGAATCCATAAAACATTCCCACAGTGTGCTAAGATCTCCAGAATCTCTTTTCATATCATTATTAATTCATGCATAACCCTCTAACCCCAACCTCAGTCTAACAGGAATATGTTATTGACTTCATTATAGATTAACATGTTTGCTAATTCTGTGTACTAATGTGATTGCAACTCAAATGAAGACACATTATGGTAATTTATTTTAGCTTGCCTGTTTTAAAAACATCTTGACAGCATGCACATTTAGTTTATGGATGAGATATTTTTATTAGAGACAAAAGCAAGGGTCAGTGTGGTTTGAAGCTGACAAATAATGGTTCTGAGAAGATAGAAGATAAAATTATGCACCTTTTTCTTTTGTACGGTACTTTATTAAAGTTCAGTGTTCTGTAAAAGCATTTTTCTTTTCTTCCCTCCAAAGGAAATCAGCCTTAGACCCAATTTGACAGCAGACCTATCTCAGATTTTTTTATTTGTGTGCGCACACAAGAGAATTGAAAGAGAGAGTGAGAGTCGGTAATGACGGTTTGCCTGTCAGTTATGTGAGATAGAGGGAAATCTTTGACAGCTTGAGAAAGTTCCTTCAGTTTCATCAGTGGTGGGAGAGCATGCTGTCATAAGGAAATCTACAGGCTAAAACAGGTATCCATCACAGACAGAGAGAGAAAGTAGAGTGTGACATGTGAAAATGCTATTTCCTATCTAAAACAACAGCAGAGGACTCAAGAAAGGATTCTCTGTTCATCTGTAATATTTCAAACATCCTTCCATTATAGAGTTTTCAGAAAAGAAAATTGAAAATGAAACAAAGTTTTGATTATATACTGTGTGGCAGATATACAGTCCTAGTTGTGTCACAAAAACAGTGCAGTTCCTGCAATGCTCACCTGCAAATTGGAACTCAGAAAAGACCTAAAACAAACATAAGTACAGTATTTGGCTTAGTCTGAAGTACTATTGAGGAGTACCAGTGCATTAGCTCTGCTAACTTAACTACATTTTTCAGTAGAGTGACAGTATCTCAGATATTTTCAAAATGGTGAAACCTTTCCGTTAACAAGCTACCTTTTCCAAAAAGTAGAGCAACCAAATGCTAAATTGTTGTTGTTGTTTTTATAGTCACATTGGACTGTAGGCTATATAGCTGTTCAGTGTGTAGTCCTTAAATGTGGAAAATAATTTGTTCAGCTCTGATGACATTTACAAACAATAATGCTCACTTAAATAGATTTATTCAACCTCATGTCATTCCAAACCTGTATGACATTCTTTCTTATGTGGAACACATAAGAAGACAGCTTGAAGAATCGCAGTGTTTATTTATTTAGTTAGTTAGTTTGTGTGTTTGTGTATGTGTTGTGTTGGATGTAGATGAGTTTGTTCACTTGGTCACCAATGGAATGGGAATGGGTGCCATTAGAATGAGAGTCCAAACAGCCAATAAAACCAACACAATAATCCACAATACTGTTGGACTTTCATTCTGACGGCACCCATTGACTGCAGAGGATCCATTGGTGGGTAAGTGATTTAATGCTACATTTCACCAAATCTGTTCTGATGAAGAAACAAACTCATCTATATATTGGATGGTTTGAGGGTTTGTAAATTGTTTTTCATATTTTCAGTTTTGGGTGGTTAACTACTTTTGTTAGCCGCCTGTTGTTTCGCCATCATAATTTTCAAAAGAGTAGTTTTACTGTAGTGAAATTTGTATCTTGGTTATAGTTTGCCACTGTTCTGTAGATGCAAACATCCTACATGGAATAGTGCTATCATGTGTGAATATGGAATTGCAAATTTACACAGATATCAGGAGAACTAAATGCTGTAAAAATTGTAAACACAATGGATGCTTTGAGCAAGTATACTGTACATATAATAGAAAGGTTTTTTTAAAGGTTGCAGTTTTTCTTAGTCGGCTGAAAATAATAATACCATCTCCCTCCAGGGCAATACAAACAGAGAGCTCATAACAAATTGCAAAGTGATTTCAGCTATCTGGCTTCCTGAAAAGGAATGGATGGGATGATATTGTCCTTACTACACACTGGGCAAATATCCATATGTATTTACAAATTCCTTGAAGCAAGGTCCAAAGCTAATTAAAGCCATACGGTGTGAAATCAAATCAGGGGAAGATGAGTGTGTAAACAGAGGTCATTGTTGCTTTATCAAACAAAGACAGTTAATTGGGTCAGAACTGTTCTGCTAACAAGTCACACAAGTTTTTCTCTCCTTGGACTCATTTTGAGACAGTGCAATGAGAACTAAAAGCATTTCTTATGTACAGCAGCATGTTTTAAAAATAGACCACACTGTACCTGTTGTGGAAATATCCTAAAGCCAATTACTATCAAGAACATTTTCTCTTTCAAAACCAGAAGCATTTTTCGGCATTGTGCGAAAGGTGCACTTCTGATGCATAGTCTGTTCCAAAGGTAAGCGACTTAATGTTACCTCCTAAGATTTGTTTTAGCCAAACTCCATAGCATGCATCTTTCATGGAGAAGATAATCTCAGAATGCCCACTGAAAAAAAATACACCCTAGATAATACATGAGTGAATAGAAAGGCAGATAATAAATAAACCTGCTCTGTAAGATTGTTTTAATATACAGTATTTGATAGAAGTCCCATATACCCATCAAGGCTGCATTTATTTAATTAAAAATACAATTAAAAAGTAGTGATAAATGTTATTACAGTTAAAAAAAAATTGTATTTGAAATATTTATTCTTACTATTATCAATGTTGAAAACATGTAGAATATTTGTTTAAAGTGTGATACATTTTTCAGCATTCTTCAATGAATAGAAAGTTCAAAAGAGCAGCATTTTTATGCAGAACCATGAAAAAATTGCTAAGTTATGATGTAGTGTTAGATGACAGCTCACTATGTTTTGGAACAGAGCTCTTCTAATCACAAATTTCAGTGGCTAAGAGTAAAATGAATGGCTCTTCATATCCACTTACATACAGTCAAGTATTCATCATTTCATTCATGTCTAAAGCCTTTCTCTGTCTTTTATTAATCACTTAGCAATAGACTAATTCAGAACATACTGTAAATTGCTGCTTAATGATAAGCACCACGGACAGCTCCCTGCTCTTTAATATTCATTGTTTTACATTATGATAGGTTTTACTGATATAATACATTTTATAAGCTCTCACACACATTAAATTATAAATATACATAGCATCCACCAATTCCTCTTAGGAAAAATAAGTAAGAATATTTTTTTCCTTTGTCTTAAACAAATGTGTTACTCTCTTCACAACATTATCACATTCTCAAGTTCAGCTTTATGTCCTAACTGGTAGGAGGGTGCTGTACATTTACCTGGATGAGCCATCATTGTTTAAAATAACTGCTCACTCCTCGTGCTCTTATTCACAGTTGGGCTCGTCTGTGGAGCCAGCAGTAGAACTTTAAATGAGGAACTCTGACCGTGCAGCTCAGGGTTATCTGTGCCTCTCAGCAATCAGCTCCGCGACCTTATTTCCCAGTGTTGGCACACATTTACTCTCACCATCACAATTGTATAGACTTCCTCAATCTCTATTATAGCCCAACATATGTTGTTGTGTTTTTCTGCTAACGTGCAGGAGTTCTTTTTTAGATCAAACCCTGAAGGTCGTGTTGGGTATGCTTCTTTTCTGATTGGCATGTAGGGATACAGCATGTGAGGTTTATGTTGTTTTTGTAGAGATCTGTCACATAGAGATTTAAACATGGATCAAAAGGCCATGAATGGATTTTTTTTTTCACAGACTAGAAAAACACATGGGCTTTGTTACAAAACATGGTGAGCTGTCTTGCTGCCTGCTGCATACAGTAGAAGTTATTTTGTAAGACAGCATCGTAAATGTCATGGAACCTAATAAGTGACAGTACTTCCATAGTAGTTAATTCCAATGGAGTTTGATTTAAGCATGTTTCTAAACTAACAGTGATATACCCTAATAGAGTACAACAGCCGGGGTAACAAATGTAAAAATCCCATTTTCTCCATTGGAGAAAGGATTTTTAATAATAAATTATAAACCATTAAAAATAGATGCACCTACTTTGAGTTACAAAGGTGTGATTTGATTGTATATATGATTTTGTTGAAGCCATTAATATATAAATATATATGTGTGTATGTTTGTACAAATAATATTTTTTACCATTTTAAAAAATATTCATGAAAAATAGCCATGCCTAAAAAAAGTGAGTGGGAAGGTATAAGCATATACTTTAGCACACAATCATAATATATTTTTTTTTTTTTAAATACACTAAGCTATTTCTGTCCACAGATTTTAGAGGGGTCATGTGATGCGATTTTAATTTTTCCTTTCTCTTTGGAGTTTTACAAGCTGTTGGTGCATAAAGAAAAACTGTAAAGTTGCAAAGACTAAAGTCTCAAACCCAAAGAGATATTCTTTATAAAAGTTAAGACTTGTCCACCCCATCCTAAAACGCCTTGTACTAACATGCCCCCACATGTCTACATCACTGTGTGGGAAGAGTTGCATAACACAGCCCAAATGTTCACGCAAAGAAAGAAGACGTACCTTTTATTCTTGCTGTTGCCGTCGGCGCCATGTCGTGGAGATGATGTGTGTTTCATTGTGAAAGCAAAACTACTTTGTTTGGCCATACAAAAGGATGATATCCGCTTCGTCATGCCTAGAACTGATCCTTGCTGGTTGCTGAAGAAATACATCAACTTCGCTCTGTGGTTTACCGGATCAGCTTTTACCATTGTCGAAGCGTAGTCCAAGCTCGGAGTGGTCACACAAGCCCCCGGGTGTTCCACACTCTAACCCCTGCCGTTCCTAACTCTAGCCCCCGACTGTTCCTCACTCTAGCCCCCGGCCGTTCCTCTCTCTAGCCCCCGGCCGTTCCTCACTCTAGCCACCGGCCGTTCTTCTCTCTAGCCCCCGGCCTTTCCTCTCTCTAGCCTCGGCCGTTCCCCTCTCTAGCCCCCGGCCGTTCCTCTCTCTAGCCCCCGGCCGTTCCTCTCTCTAGCCGCCGGCCGTTCCTCTCTCTAGCCCTGGCCGTTCCTCACTCTAGCCCCCAGCCGTTCCTCACTCTATCCCCCGGCCGTTCCTCTCTCTAGCCACCGGCCGTTCCTCACTCTAGCCCCTGGCCGTTCCTCTCTCTAGCCATCGGCCGTTCCTCTCTCTACCCACCGGCCGTTCCTCACTCTAGCCCTCGGCCATTCCTCTCTCTAGCCCCCGGCCGTTCCTCTCTCTAGCCCCGGCCGTTCCTCACTCTAGCCCCCGGCCGTTCCTCTCTCTAGCCCCCGGCCGTTCCTCTCTCTAGCCCCGGCCGTTCTTCACTCTAGCCCCGGCCGTTCCTCACTCTAGCCCCCTTCCGTTCCTCTCTCTAGCCTCCGGCCGTTCCTCACTCTAGCCCCCGGCCGTTCCTCTCTCTAGCCCCCGGCCGTTCCTCTCTCTAGCCCCGGCCGTTCCTCACTCTAGCCACCGGCCGTTCCTCACTCTAGCCCCCGGCCGTTCTTCACTCTAGCCCCGGCCGTTCCTCACTCTAGCCCCCTTCCGTTCCTCTCTCTAGCCCCCGGCCGTTCCTCACTCTAGCCCCCGGCCGTTCCTCTCTCTAGCCCCCGGCCGTTCCTCACTCTAGCCACCGGCCGTTCCTCACTCTAGCCCCGGCCGTTCCTCACTCTAGCCCCCTTCCGTTCCTCTCTCTAGCCCCCGGCCGTTCCTCACTCTAGCCCCCTTCCGTTCCTCTCTCTAGCCCCCGGCCGTTCCTCACTCTAGCCACCGGCCGTTCCTCACTCTAGCCCCCTTCCGTTCCTCTCTCTAGCCCCCGGCCGTTCCTCTCTCTAGCCCCCGGCCGTTCCTCTCTCTAGCCCCCGGCCGTTCCACACTCTAACCCCCTGCCGTTCCTCAGTAATTACATCCCCACTGGATGCAACAAATGCCCTGTTTGTAATGGGTTTTATTGTTTGTGTCTGGTCATACCAGTGTTCTTACTGGGACAAGCATAACAGTATGGTGAGGGGTGTAACAATTAGGTCACATGCTTGCTTGAGGCATTTGGCCAGTCACAACGCAATGGATAGCAGGCCAATCAGAGCAAACCTCTCTTTTCAGACCAATGAGCTTTGTAAAAAACTATGCATTCCTTGTCACACCTGGACTCATTTAGTGTGTTTTTGCCCGTGACCCAGTTTCTGTCTTTCCGTGTTTTGGTTTGATTAGTTCCCAGGTGTGTCTATTCTCTTCCTCGTGTGTTAATTTAGTGATTCCATCCACCTGTGTTTCCCCATTATCCTCTGTACATAAGCCTTGTCCTTTCAGTTCTGTTTTGTCGGGTCTCTTCACTTGCTACTTACGTGTGTCTACCTCTGTGCTCCATGTTGGATATCCCCTGTGTTGGATATATTAAAAGCCTTATTCTGTTTATCCTCGACTCCGTATTCCTTCAGGCAGCGTAAAACCGTGACAGAAGACCCGACCATAAAAAAGAAAGTTTAAAACTGCGTCTTTCCCTCCGTTTTGCTTTCGTTTTTTCTCAGTCTTTTTGTTTTGTAGTGTTTGATGGATCCCCTCTCTAGCCCCGGATTCCTCCTCCTCATGCTGGAGCAGGAAGGACGCTCTCTCGAGGACCACACCAGACGGTTTTTGCTATTAGCTAATGCCACCAGCTACCCGGACGACGCGCTCTGCACCTTCTACAACACCAGCCTGAACTCCAAGTGCAGAGCGTTGTCGTCCGAAGATGGTCCACGAGAGGATTTCGCCGCATACGTGGAGTGGACTCTGGCGAGAAATGGCTCATCTTTCACCGTCAGCCCCATAGAGGATCTCGCCAGTCCCACTCCCTACCCAGAGACCAGCCAGCCACCAACTCGCTACACGGAGCCAGAGCCCACCGCAGCCGCAGAGCCCGAGCAATCCATTGACAGGGAACAGGATCTCGAGAGCGCGACTGACCAGGTGTGTGAGCCGGCCACACCGTGCATCGTGGGAGTCCTCGTGGAGATCGAGGGCGTGGAGGAAAGCCCTGCCCACACTCCTGCGACTGAGGGTGAGCTATATGCAGTCTCTGAAGATCGTATGGAGCAAGTTCTGGATCTGATGGACTGGTCTATGGAGGTAATCCCCAATTTTCCTGTTTCCCCGCTGGTTCCGTCCAGCCCTGATTCCCCTGTATACCCTCTCAGTCTCCCACTCCTACCTCCTCCAGTCATTTCCTCTGCTCCATTTCCGCTGGTTCCGCCCAGCCCTGAGTTTTCTGTTTCTCCGCTGGTTCCGCCCAGCCCTGAGTTTTCTGTTTCTCCGCTGGTTCCGCCCAGCCCTGAGTTTTCTGTGTCTCCGCTGGTTCCGCCCAGCTCTGAATCTTCTGTGTCTCCGCTGGTTCCGCCCAGCCCTGAATCTTCTGTGTCTCCGCTGGTTCCGCCCAGCCATGATTTTTCTGTTCCACCACTGGTTCCGCCCAGCCCTGAATCATCTGTGTCTCCGCTGGTTCCACCCAGCCCTGAATCTTCTGTGTCTCCTGTATTCCCTCCCAGCCTCCCTCTCCCGCCTCCTCCCAAACCTGCTGGTCCCTCTACTCCTCTTTCGCTGGTTCCGTCCAGTCCTGATCCTCCTGTCCTTCCTCCCATCCTTCTCCTCTCTCCTCCTCCTAGACCAGCCAGTTCCTCGCCATCCCTGCTGGTGCCAGTCAGTCCCGCAGCTCACCCTCAGTCCGCGCCATCGGGGCGCGGTGGTTCGCCGCTGGACTGCCAGTCTCCAGCTCCGCCTTGGCGCGTTAAGGCCCTGTCTCCGCCTCCAGCCTCCGAGCCCTGGACTCCTCCTCGGTCCTTCGACCCAGCGGCTCCGCCTTGGCTCTTAGCTCCCTCGTCTCCACCGTGGCCTGTCATCCCACCTGCTCCACCGGGCTCCCTCGTCCCTCCGGCTCCACCTTGGTCAGTCGTCGACCATCCGCCGCCTCGGGACTCCACTCCTCCAGTTCCACCTCGTCTTTCCATCCCTCCGGCTCTGTCAGGCTCCTCCTTCCCTCCGGTTCCACCTCCATCCTCGGTCGCTCCGGCTCCACAGCGGTCTGCCAGGACCCCACCTCCGCCTTGGTCGCCTGAGCCTTCTGCTCCACCTAGGCCCTCCGGAACCTCGACGTCCCCCTGGCTCTGCGGCTGTGCTGCTCCATCTTGGGCTCCTCACCCACCGGTGCAGTCTCCGCCTGTCGGCCCCCTGGTGTCGTCGACCCTTCCTTCACCATGGCTCCTCCCGCCGTCGACCCCACCTTGGATCTCCGTCCTGGCTGGTCTCTGGTGGACCATCTGGCTCCTCCTGCTCCTGTCTCCTCCCTGGCTCCTTCCTCCGTCGTCTCCTCCCTGGCTCCTCCTTCTGTGGTCCCTGTCTGCTGGCCCCCTCCTGGGAGTCCGTCCTCCACCGGAACCTCCTCCCAAGTTCCCAGCCACGCCTCCCTCTGTTGTTTCTACGGTGCGAGGACGCACCTACCGGGAGGGGGGAGTACTGTCACACCTGGACTCATTTAGTGTGTTTTTGCCCGTGACCCAGTTTCTGTCTTTCCGTGTTTTGGTTTGATTAGTTCCCAGGTGTGTCTATTCTCTTCCTCGTGTGTTAATTTAGTGATTCCATCCACCTGTGTTTCCCCATTATCCTCTGTACATAAGCCTTGTCCTTTCAGTTCTGTTTTGTCGGGTCTCTTCACTTGCTACTTACGTGTGTCTACCTCTGTGCTCCATGTTGGATATCCCCTGTGTTGGATATATTAAAAGCCTTATTCTGTTTATCCTCGACTCCGTATTCCTTCAGGCAGCGTAAAACCGTGACATTCCTGATTTGCTGCCTCGCTGCCTCATGAGGCAATGACAGTGCAGGCAGCGTTTTGCACGAAAGCACCTCATGCAACTAATTTTGGACAGGGTTCTAAGGCAGTGTAAGAGTTCAACAATCTACGACAAAATAGAATGAGTTTTGACGATAAATTAACAAATATTTAATTATTACAATACTTTTCTCACTAGAAATAACATCAAAAGTGCAAAGATTTAGTCAGAAACATACATTTACAAACAAACTGTCCACCAAACGCAACTTTCACACACCATCTTTGATTTTTTAGATCAACTGTCATGGAATGGAACGGACAGGATTGTGGGATATCAAAGGCAGCAAAGGATACGTCTATGCTGCCTTCAAAATTCGATCAGAAGAAGTTACCTCCGCAGACAGGAAGTGAAGCAGAATTTGCATTTGGACGTGCCTTGATCCCTTCATACCTTGAAATGCTGCCTCTGAAGGTTTTTGTAAGCTGTTTTCATTTGACACATTGCTTTTTCCATTTATATAGTTGGGAAGTAGGTATATTAGAATTCAGAGTAGGTTCTCAAACAGCAGTGTTGTCAAATGCTTAATTCAGGATTTAGAGAATGTCGGAAGACAGATGCTCTGAGAATGCCTAACAATATCTCCCTGTAACACTGGTGGTTGTCCCAACTTCATTCAACAAATATAGAGGACTTGATTTGCTGTCAATCCTGATTATTGTGATCGTTTAACCTAATAAATTATATAATTTAATATAATATAATATTTATGATAAATTTTCCCTGTAAGACAATGTTGCATATAAGCTGTTCACATGGTTGGTAGGATCCATTATCCATCATTAAAAAGTAATCTCACAATGTATTTGTCAATACAGATGCATAATCTATGAGTTGTCCCTGGAATTTATGCATCTCATTCTTGTCCATGCATGCAAATGGACAAGCTCCCGTCACTAGTGTGGTAATATATGTGCATAATGATGGCCGGTCCACTTTCATCTCAGCACATGAAGCCCAACAGTGGAGTCACAGCTGCTCAGCTTATTAGCTCATTGAATTAGACCAATCATGAGCCAAATGGAGGAAAGACCGGACACAGTAGCATGCAATGCTTATAAATCAGTCTTACTCTCTAATATTAAATGGCTATTTCAGCTCTTCTTATTACCCAGATGATGCTGCCACCGTGAAGATTTTCACAGAAATTTAAGGTAAGATTTACTGAGGAAAAGTGGGAAAACTGGCAATGGTCTCCAAGGCAGAAAGCCTTTTATTTCCAGTGTAGGAATACAGCCCCTTTAAAAGGATGCCAGCTTTCTTTAAGGTGTTTTTTCTCAAGTCCTTTGCGGGCGGTCGTCTACCGACAGAGCAAGCGGTCATCGGATAGGGTTGTAGTGCTTATCCTGACTTTTTGCATGCCTGGTGCCGGCTAAAGCCACCCTTTTGTCTCACCACTGACTGAGAATACACCATTAACAGAGCCACAGCTTGACAAGAAAAATGAAGAGAGCTATTTTCTGTGGCCTCGAGTGCCAGGCTGAATAATGAGCAGACATTCTTTCTCTCTTCCCCCTCCACGGATTCACTCCTCCTTGTGAAGACCCAGTCAGAGAAGAGTGTTTCTGTCTCTTCCCCCCTTTTTTTCATCTCGCTCTCTCTTCCTGTGCCCTGATCTGTGACTTTTTTCCTAGGAAACCAGGGCAGAAACAGACTGTGTCTGCACATAACATTCAAGATCTTTGAGAGGTGAATTAGACAAATGTCTAGTGTTGTCTGATTTATGGATTTGAGGATCAGATATTTTGCATCCAGAATGTCACAAACATTCATACTAGAATCAAAGGCGGTGTCTTACAAAATATTAGTGCATTGTGTTGTTTTCCAATGGGAAACAAATGTCAGAAATCTTCAATATCTCAAGTATTTCTTATAGACACCAATGACATTAAATTGAGAACAGTAGGAGTTTTAAAGAAATCCCACACCAATGTGTGTCAGATTCAGAAGGCATCTCAACAACAATTTGCAATGCCTTTAAAGTCTGTCAAATTCAGTATTATTTTTTTTTTAAATCAAATTCTTTGAAGAGCAAATTACATGCATTATGCAATGCACATTAATTTATAGTTAAATATATGTGTGATTATGTATGTATATGTTTATATATAGAAAAAATCTGTATAAAATATATTAAATATATAAACTAGTATTGGATATTTAATTGAATTTTTTTTTTCCACCAATCTTTGTTATCACATAACAATTAGTCATCTTTAAAAACAATTATTATTGTTCAATAATTTAATTACTATTCATTTAATTTCACAAACCACAAAACTAATATCTTTTTTGTATTCAACATATCATATATATATATATATATATATATATTTTTTTTTTTTTTTATTAAAATAGTATTTTTTTATTATTATTATCAGACATTTATTGGTTATCAGCCATAACATGACAAATAATTTCTTACTTCAGCTTAAGTGAATCCTTATTGTGACTTCATAATAAATATCAACAACTGAATCATTCTCCTTAGGCATATAACGAGAAACATCTTGGATGAAGATGATACTTCAAATGAAATGAAAGATTTCCATTTAGTGAATGAGCATTGTTATTGTCTGAGTGTAATGATGGACTTTAGCAAGTATATAAGCACTACAAAGGTTAAAATACACAAGTTAAAGCACACAAACACACACTAACAGAAAGAAAAGGGCATTAGTCAGATCCTATATTCTCAAAGTGGCTGTGTTCCCTGCAGACACCTCTTCCCCTACCCTTGAGTGCTAATAAAATGACGTGAGGACCCGTCTGCTGTGCAGGCAGCGTGAATTCACAGCCGGAGAGGAACCAATAAACCGCCTTGGGTGTTTTTTCCTCACTGTGTTCGTATTGGACTGCGTGTACAGATGTCTGAGTGTGTTCAAATGCGAATTTGCTTTTGCGTCTGTGACTCGTGAATGCAGCTGTTCATTTCTTTCTCCTGTGTAAACATGTTGTTTGTGTTAATATTTGTCTCCGAATGAGCTGGGATACAAGTGTGCGCACATGAGAGAAAGGCAACTGCGGCAGCAATAGTTCAGCTGGCTGTTAGCCTGGGCATGGGGTTTGTGATATATGGTTGTGGCCATTCATTGAGAGCCAATTAGGCCTCCTCTGTGTTTATGGAATCCCATAATGCACTACTCTCCAGAGCACCCACCGCTGCCTCCTAGAAGGAATAAAGAACAGGAAATAGAATTCTCAACAGGAGGATTTGGTAGCTCATGTTTATTCACCTGTCACAGCAAGAGTAAATGAGCAATGTTCTTCTCGTCTGTTTGTCTCACATAGATAACAAGCCATTTTCTATGGATCCACTGATCGTCATCTTCTCAAACCACAAGGCTCGTTCCTACAAGCACATCTGAGTCCTGCAAGCAGGTAATTTGTGTTTAATTTTTGTCCTCGCTTTTTCATTTTGAATTTGAGTCCAAACTTGTTCAGGCAGCATTTGCTGTTAATCACACCACAACCTTCCTGCTTTAATCTGCCATTGTGATTTACAAAAGGAGGGGTGAGAAGAGACCAGAGGATATGCTGTTATGCAGAATCAAGCACAGGCTTTTATCCTTTCAAACGCCGACAACAATTGTAAGACAGTCTGACCTCTTTTCTGATGCTGATTAGCGTGGTATTTGAGTTGACATTAAACATGGTGCAGTAATTATGCTAAAAGGTAACAGAGAGGTAAATGCAGGGAAAAGAGGCTCTTCATTCTGATACACTTTATAAACTCCGAGGTCGGGTTAAGTGATGGACTCTACAGATATGCAGCGGTTTCCAGATAAGGTATTAGCATTAAAGTAAGAAATCTCTATGTATTGCAGCCATTAGGTTTTCCATAAAAGCAGTTTTGTGAGATCTTGTCTCACAGCATTATTTCAAAACTTTGCATCAAGTTCAATGGTGCAGTAAACGGCTCAATACCCGGAGCTATTCATTAGCAGTAAATGTGCAGTTATAGCCTGCGTTTTAAAGGAAGTTGCTTAAATAATCTAGTTTATGCTGGGAACTAAAAGATGAAATATTAAGTTGAACGCAATGACTGTTACTATTCCTTTTTTTATTTTTGAGGGGCCCTGTGGCAGTCCTGGTTTAGAAAAGGCATTAAAATCAAAGAATTGAAGAAATAAAAAGTGTTTTACAGCTTAGTATTTCCTTGGTGGTTGATAAAAAGTGGTACAAATAACAATATAATTTAAAAGTATGTGCCAGATGCGTAACACATGTACACTAGACTTAAAAATCAAAACAAAACAAAAAAAACTTCAGTTTGAATAGATTTTACACCTCTAGACATTAACAGTCCATTTCCATGTGATGCATAATTCCACTATACTTTTAGGGAATAAAGAAAGATTTCAAAACATGCATACATGCATACAGCAGGCTGTAATGAGATCGAGCTGTGGTGGGGCTAATGAATGATAGGCACTTGAAACTGTGAAGAACGATGGTACAGATGTACAGCTGGCAGAGGCAAACGCCGATGTGAGTGAACATTAAAGATTCATTCAAACAGCTGTTCCTTATCCAGGACAGCACGATCCAGCACCATGTGCTCTGATTCTGAAACAGAAGAGTGCATGAAGCAGGGGTGAAATTTTTACTAAAGCTCAGGGTATCACACAAGCAGCAGAGTCAGCCGAGAGATCTTCAGCGATTGAAGGCTTTACCTCATACTGAAGAACATGAAATCCATGGATTGAGAGTTGAAAACTATGACAGCTGCGTTTCAAGAGTTTGTGGTTGAATCTGACACACAGTAAAGTTCAGGCTAAAAGTTAGAGTGAACTGAGGATGAACATATTTGTGTCTGTTTGTATTTAGCCAGATATTTGCTTTGGAAAAAGACCAGTAAAATTCAGCTCCTTAATTATCATTGTGTAATGCCAACAACTCTCAGGACTAATTCTCTGATGCCTTTTCTTCTAAATGCTCAAGTGTGTTATTAGTGTGTTCTTTTAAAGTGCTGTTCTTCAGTAATTTACCAGCCAGTATCAATTGCCTTAGGTACGTGGTCCTGGCTTCATTTAGGTGAGTAAAGGCTGTTTTGCATGGTAAACTGTTACCAAAAGTTCTCAGTTCATTGTCAGTGGGAGAAAGACGACAGTACAGAGGCGGCAATAAAAGCTTGCCAGCGGAACATAGAGATGCAAGTTATAAAAAGAGATGTTTTGAATATTTTTTTATATTATTATTATTCATTTAATGTTGTTTTGGACCCCTTTGAGTTTCAGTGAACTGGAAAATATCAGTTGAACAATTCCTCAAAATAACGGTAACACTTCAGTATAGGTTCTGTTTGCTTATTATTAATATATTGGCTGTTTATTAAAGCACATATTCTCCAACACCAAATTCTACACTGAAAAAAAGTGTTTCATTCATCCAACCAAAAAATTCAGGGTAATGATTCACACACATTTTTCAGCTGTAGCCAATGAAAAACAAATAACTTTGCCTAAGGGCAAATAATTTATTTTTCATTGGCTCAAGTAAAAAAATACAGATGCAAATAACCATCCCAATTTAATTTAATTGGATGAATGAAAACATTTTTTTCATTGTACATATTCCGACCTATAACTAAAATTAACAACTAACTTACTAACTACTAAAAACAGCAAATTAGGAGTTTATAGAAAAAGAAGTCATAATTAATAGTTTGTTAATAGCAAGAGCTGGAGCTTAAAATAAAGTGCGGTCAAAATATATTTTTCTCCCACTGAAGAAATTCATACAGGTTTGGAAAGATATGAGGTCAGTAAATATGACAATTTTCTATTAATACCATGATTGGAAAGATTTTGTGTGTGTGATTGGATTGGAAAGAGTGGTTTCTTGATTTTCTTCAGTGTGGTTGAAAGTATGCGCTAACTTGAAAATAGCTAACATTCAATGTGTTTTTTATCTAACAAATCAAACATCTTTTAAGTGGTTACTTATTTTCAGAGTAATCTAAGATTGCTCTCTGTAGTGCTCTATGAGGCATTCACTACAATGAATGAGCAAGCAATTTGCAAATAAATGTTTCATTACTTTTATTAGCTTTAATTTACTGTACATAGAACAGATATTTACATTGATCTTCTCATCCAGAGCAGCATGTTTCCATTTCCTAGCAGTTAGCTAATGCAGTAGATGTAGTTGTAACACTTTAGTCTAGGGACCAATTCTCACTTTTAACTAGTTGCTTGTTAGCATGTCTATCAGTAACACATTACCTGTTTATTAGTAGTTGTAAAGCACTTATTCTGCATGACCATATTCTACTTCCCAAATCATATAAAATACCTACACTTATCCTTACTATTACCTTACTATTAATAAGTAACAAATTAGGAGGCAAAAGTCATAGTTAATAGTTTGTTAATAGCAATAATTGGACCTTAAAATAAAATGTGACCAAAGTAGTGTATGGAAAAAGCTTGGACTCAGAAAAGGTGGCAAGACTGCAAACAGAGATCACTTGTCACAAACTGTGTAAAATTAATCATCTTATCTTTTCATCTTATCATCTAAATCATGTCATTTGAAAGTTTTTTTTTTATTATTTATACACAAAATGAGTCATTTCACAATGCTTGAACTTCTGGTTTGAATGAAATGAAAGCTACCAAATTAAATGTTATTCACAGTGTCATTATTCACAGAAAATCTTGCCTTCTGCCCTTTTGAGCAACACAAGAGTGAGTAGACATTTTCCTTTTTGGGTGATCTATTCCTTTAATGGTCTTGCAGAGTAACATTTACCCTCACAAAATTACAAATTGACAAATTTAGCATTGAGTGTCATCTGAAACAATATTCTCCTTTTTGCCAGCATAAAACGGGCTCGCTGATGGCTTTTCTCAGACTTTACCGGATATAATAATTTCCAGGATGAAATATTTAGTCCTTTATCCCTAGACCTTGGTGAAAGGAAAAGGCTGTTGTCTGTCAGCAACACAAAACACGTATCTCCCTTGCAGAATCTCAGCCATGCAAAATAATCAGCCAAACAGGAGAACTACTCCCGCTGGAAATCACGGTAATAAGCCCACCGTCCCCTATCGAAGTAACAGCTGGTTATGTTTTTCTAATGGAGAAGCGCCATCACAAGCCGTCGCTTCTCGTTCATCAGCAGCTGTTAGCTGTGACTGGAGGTGCTGAGAGAAATCGGCCTAATATTTGTGTGCTGCGTGCAGAACCAGATCTTCTACAAACGAGAGCTGTATAGAGTTAGGGCCGTGACCCTGCAGAAATTAAGCTCCTGTCTCGTCACCCTCACACCTGGATTTTGAGACGAGGGCAAGGGGTCGGGGTCGGCTTAATAGTGACAACTCACCTGCTGATGATTCTGAGGTGATACATGTGATATACACCATCTGCCAAGGGGTCAGTCTGCCCTGACAGGGCCTGTTTGAAACATCAACGTGAGTCTGCATGTGTCAGACCGAGCGCTTGCACCCCTCAGGCTAATTTGGGACTGATGGAAGACAGACATATTCTCTTCTGTCATTTCTCGCAGCTCAGACGATAATATATGCTGTTGTGTTGTTATTTTTGTCTTCAGCAGCGATGCATTTCTAAATGTCACTGAATGTGTTCAAGGTGTAATTCACCAAAGAATGAAGATTCTGTCATCATTTGCTCACCCTTATAGTGCCAAACATGACTTTCTTTTATATTATATTTTGAAGAGTCTTGTTTCTGCCATGATATAAAAAGCTCATTTTCTACTTTTCATCTCACAATTTGGTATTTCTTTCTCACAGTTGTGAGAAAAAAGTTTTAATTATGACATATAGTCTACAGTTAGAATTTTGTCTTTTTGTTTCTGCCACGGAATAAAAGAAAAAGATTATTGTCAATTTTTAATCTTACAATTCTGATTTTATATCTCACACTTCAGAATACTGAGTCATACATTTTATTTTTTAGAGATATAAACACAGATTTGTGAAATTTATCAGTTACCTTGATATTTTAATCATGTGGAGGAAACCATCTTCCATACCATTGACTAGAGGTGGGCGATATGACCAAAATCTGATATCACGATATATACAGTATGACAATATAATTATTTTTGCTCTAAATTAGGTCTTTATTATATAAAATATATTGATGCAATAGAAATTTCATTATTCTTGTCATATGAATATTGTCACGCTGTCTGGTCTCTGTTTCCCTGGGTGTCCACTAGTGGGCTCACTTCCCCTTAGGCACCTCACCGTAGGCACTACAATTCCCACTAGCCTTGTCCCTTCATCAATTGCACTCCTGCTAATTGCACCAGTTGCCTTCACTTATTTGTCATTAGCCTCCCTATATTTACCAGACCTTTCCTGTTGTCTGGATGGAGTCCTTTCCTTTCGTGATCCTGTTTTCTCATCTTCCGAGATTCCTCGCATTCCGAGTTCCTGTTCCCTTCCTGTTCCTTCCCTGTTTGTTTTCTTTTTGGATTGTTTTCTGGTTTTGACCTGGATTGTTTGGACTACGATTTGGATTATCCTAAATAAACATACCTGCAATTGGATCTCTCTCTCCCTTTGTCTCACTGGGTCGCGATCGTCACAAATATTAGACTGTTGTCACTTTAAGAGCTGCCTGGCTCCAATATACATTATTGATATGCACTGGAGTGATTTTCTCCCGTTTAATTTCATGCAAATGAGTTTGCATTTCAGTGTTTTAAAATTACTTGTTTTTAAACTGCATTGCTTAAAAACGCAGGCAAATGATAAGAATTCGTTACCATGTACCAGAGTAACATCATGTAAGTGTATAACCGTGATAGAGATGATAGCCCAAAATCTCTATCGGTTGACAAATTTCTACCGGTTAGTCATATCTAATGGTATATTGCCCTCCCCTACCTTTTGACAAATCAGAAAATTCTAACTGGAAATGTTTTCAAAAATATTGACAGAAATGCTTCTTTATGAGGATTTTTTTTGTTTTTTTTATTAGCTTTTTTTATTAGCTTGAAAGTACTAGCTAACAGTCTGCAAGGAAGTTTGCTTTCCTCTATGGTTAATTTGAGAAGCCGCAGGGTGTTGCCTGCACAATTAAAACTTGGAAAAAAGTTAATAAGCAAATTTGTTTTAGTGTTTTATCGATGGGGTGCTTGTGAAGTCAAGCCAGAGCGAGCTCTCATAAATGATTGCACTGTGAGGTTTGATGTAATGCAGTGCAATGCAAGAATCCAAACGGTGCTCCTTCAGCTTGCAAGCAGCAGCGTAGGCCCGTTCTTAAACAACCTCCATCCCACTATAGGCCAGTTTTAGCACAAACATCCTAACAAGAGCTTTGTCTGACCTCGTTCCCTTCCCCTGTTGTTTTGACTCAGCTCTGCTGATGTCATCGTGTTTTTCTCATACAGTGTGGCACGAAGAAGACAGGAGGAGACAGCAGAGAAAATAAGAAACAAAGAAATCCCACGTGGCGTCATTTCACTTTTCAAACTGATGAGCCTTGCTCACTGCCCTCTGCTTGAAAAGAGTCAGAGAAAGAGCGAGATTAATGCAGATCGTCTGTCATCACCTGGCAGCTGATCAAAAGATCTCATTGGCAGACAGCATTCGAAAATCCACTGGAGCTTCTTTTTTCTCACTTGGAGCTGTAGAGGCAGTTTCTCAGACACACATGAACTGGGTATTGGCTCTAGGCATGTAGGGAGAAGGGAAAGAGGCGTGAAATGGCACTAGCATTCCTTGGTAAATTAAAAGCAAAAAGAGAGTGATGTTGAGACACACTTATGTTTTGAAACATCAGGGAGTATGGTTTGTGGCGTGCAGAATGCAGATCCCAGAGCAGGGGATTTGGGCAGAATTTGAGCAGGGTACAAGGGAGGGGAGAAGAAGGGGAGAAAATTGTATTCTTCAGAAAAGCGAGAGAGAGATTCTTGTTCTTTGTTGTGAGAGCTGCACCCCAAGGCTTGTTGCTGTGCTGATGGAGAGGAAGCAGGTCCCTGTGTTGTTGCGTTGTGCTGCTGCATTTTCACTCCTTTTTGTCTTGTTATGCATTTATTTTAAATTTTCTTCTCTTTTTTTCACCTTGCGAAGAGAATTGCGAAAGCATTTTTTCAGGTCACAATTAAAATATTTTCACAGTTCAGTGAATCTTTTGACAGGTAGGTATTTAACATAATTGTCAATTCAGAAATCATCTCTGGCGTGCTTAAATGTTTGGTTTTAGGAAACTAATGCTAAGCAGCATACTCAAATACAGCAGCATTATGTATACAACTGTTACAGTAAACCTAGTCAGTTTGCATATGCCAAGAAATTCCCAGTAGGAATAGTTCCCCCAGAAATAATAATTCTGTCATCATGTTGTTCAAAACCAGAATGGTACTGTACCTTAAAAGCAGCTCCAAAAGGGACTAAGAAAAGCACCATAAAAAAATAGTCCATACAGCTCTTGTTGTATTTTAACACTTCTGAAGCAATTGCAGCTTTGTGTGAGGAACTAAATGAAATTTAAGTCTGTATTCATTTGAAAACGCCTTGGCTGTGACTCAGAATTCAAATTTGGCACAGCTTTTAGAATGTGAGGTTTGGTTTGAAAACCAAATGAAGTCATTGATGTCCAACCTGCATCACAGACGACATTTTGAGAGGTGATTCAACAAGTTTAGTGTGGCAAAAGTCATTGTTAATAGTCATTTAATATTGAAATTGGTCCCCAAACTAAAGTGAGCCCAGAAATATTGGAAAAAAATAATTAAATAGAGCAAAATTTTCTACATTTTTGACATTTTTGGTTGAAATGTTTCTTTATCTCATTTTGGCACAGTTCGAATATTTGCCCTTTTCTTTCTTTGGAGCGTATTTGCTTAATGCGTTTATTCTACAAATCGAGCCACCTCAGAGGAAACACTGTTTTAAGTCATTTGGCCCAACCTTACACTGACATTCAAATCTGTATGCTGGAAAGTGCAGACACCTGACCAGCGAGAGTGCCTCTTATGATGCGACTGCACCCTTTCTCACCTCTATCTGCGAAAGTAATTATGGCAAACCACTGAGCGACAGCACACTGGATTGGCGAGAAGGATGCCAATAAAGGTCATGAAAATAAACACATCTCTCTTGTTATGGAGGAGAGGGTACAGTTTCCAGTGGAGTGCTGATGCTCAAGGCCAGGAATTCTCCTTTACCTCGCCTGTCCCCCAGCAGATGCTGTTCCTCTGCACAAAACCCTAAAATTCCCCTGAGATGAGACATGACATGAAGCGAGAGACAGAGCTTCAGCGAGGATCATGGGGTGAGAGGAAGGTTGCTGAGACATTGTGGAAAGAGCATGGAACTAAGTGAGAGGTGAGAAAGGGAGAGGGTGAAAGTGTAAAAGAGACTGTGTATTTTTTTGTGTGTTAGAACCAAGAAAAGAGACAAACTGTCAGGTTTTGGTGGAGCAAAAGCTGTATGGGTATATTCTGCAATGGAACTTGTAGCCCTACAAATTATAATAATGATTGTTTAATCAGAACAGTGATTTAATTTAGATGAGTTAATATGGAGTTTCCTATTTTCATTTTACTACTTGATCAAAGCTGTGTTTCTCAACCCTGGGGGTCCACAGACACCTAGTGTTCTGTGATGCAATTGCAAGGGGTCTGTCAAAAAAAATAAAAAAATAAAAAAAAAATAAATATATATATATATATATATATATATATATATATATATATATATATATATATATATATATATATATATATATATATATATATATATATATGATACCATATATGATACCATATATGTCATAAAGTATTAGTTTAGTAGTTCTCAACCTGGGGACCTCAGCAAACTTCCAAGGGAGCTGTAAGATGACTTAAATCTATTTTAATATAATACATTTTAATTTATAAAATATATATATTATTAATATATAATTAAAAGTAATCCCCAAAAACCTGCATACCATGAACATTGACATCATATTTATTATTTTAATTTTCTCCCATCAATATCTGTTGTTTTTAATGAAGAAAATAGTTCCACATCTGGAATCATTAAATGAATCACAGTTAAATGGTGGTCCTAAATCATCCTAGTGGTTTGTGTTATAATTGCAAGGGGTCATTTAACACTTTGATGGCGTATACTAGAAATCAGATAAACAAAAAAAAAAAAACATGCATTTAAAATATTACATTTACATTTATGCATTAAGCAAATGGGTTTTATCCTACATAATTTACAATGGAGGTAAGAAATGAATCATAAAATGAGCAATATTCATAGTATGAAAAAAGCTAGAGCAGAAGGGAAATGCAAAAACAAAAAACAAAGGTCCCTTAGTTAAGATTGTGGAGTGGTTAAGTGCTTGCAGAGAGACTGGTCTTCAGAAGCTTTTTGGAAGTTGTGATGGTCACAGCAGATTGAGAAGAGTTTGGCAGTTCATTATGTCAGAGAGGATCACTGAGGGTGAAGGTTTTGGAAAGTGACTTGGTGCCTCATTGTGAAGGCCCAGCAAGGTGCCACTCATTAAGTGACTGCAACTGGAGGGAGCATACACTTATAGAATTGTATTGAGGTAAGGGGGTGCAAAAGTGTCAAAGCCTTAAATCTGATTCTGGCAGCGACCGTGGAGTAAATCAGGAGAGGTGTGACATGGGTCCCCCTTTGACTGATTGAAGACCAGACATGCTGCTGTGTTCTGGATCATCTGCAAAGCCTTAGTCATGCTGACAGGAAAGCCAACCAATAGAAATATCAGATTTCTTTAATATATATATTTTAAGTTGACCACCTGAGGTGTCCAAAAATGTTGTAATATACTAATACTTTTGGGCCATATGCACTATGACGTATGACAAAATGCACCATAATTGACCATGTAGCCAAATAGTGGGATGTTTTGCACAGATTTTGCAGTACAGTTGGATTTGGTTATCTTCAAATTGGCTTCATGACATTACTAAACATATTTTATGAATGAATTAATTAATTAATTAATCAATTAAATAAGATGGGCGTACAGCATTTCTTTGAAAAATGTTCAGAATCATTTAATTAAAGAGCTACATAGTGTATGATGACTAAATTTGTCTGTAGTACAAATGGCTTTGAATAATATCATGAACACTGAATGGCCTTTTATTAGCTGAAAACTTTTCTTTGTTGTTATGATCATTTTAGAAGAGGATTCTGGTCTTGCTAGGCCATAGCACACAGTCACAGTGAGTCTGTCTCTACTCTGACCTCTGGCATCTACTGGATGTTGACCTCCTGAGTGTGGGGATTGACCGGGCGGGATGCCCAAAACCATCCGGCTGCTGGCTGGCCCTTGCCCAAGGAGGCTCGATCCAATGGATTATCCACCAAAGCTCAAGCGCCAGCCAGCCCTTCAGATGCACTGACTGAAAAAACAGCCTTTCTTGCTATGGGCCAGTATTAGGGGATTGATTATTAAAATGAAGTGCTCCTGGGGCTGACCCTTTAAATGAAATAACCCTAAAATGAAAATTATATCATGACTTTCTCACCTTCATTTGGTTTTAAACCTGTATGACTTTCTTTATGCTGTGGAAAACAAAAGGAGATATTTTTATATAGCAGTGTTGTTTTCCATAGCGATCAAAAACAGTTTAAGATGTTTTTTATGTTCTGCATAAGAAAGAAAGTCAAGCAGGTTTGGAACAAAATTAGGGTGAATAAGTGATGACAGTTTATTCATTTTTGGGAAAATATTCCTTCAAAGAAGCTACTTTGTGGGAATAAATAAATCCCGGTAATTTTTATGTCTAGGTTTGCTGGTCAGGAGTGATGAGTTTATTCAGATTTGGAGGTAAAATTGTATTTTAATTAGTTTTGAACAAAATATTAATATTTAATTTAGATTAAATGTACTTAGTTTTGCAGAAAGGTAAAAAAAAAGGGCCCTCTAGAAAGTATTAGCTTGAGACTCCTTAGGGATTTTTAATGAGCTACCCAGACCACATTAAAACGCGAAAGCCTATCAATCTATAAATTATATCAATTACAGACTCTAAATTTGCATTTCAAAATCTGTTTTCGATAGTACATTTAAAATCTTCCTCAGATGTGCAAAGCAGCTGATGCTAATAGATTCTGAAGTATATCTAATTAAGATAATGAGAGCTTCGATGTCCCATGTCAAAGAGTACAACTCCACATCTGAGCAACTGTATACACAAAAAAGCAGCCGATCCATCTCCCCATGAAAACAAGTCCTTGTGCAGCTCTTTTCCCCCACCGTCAACTAAGTTTCTTCAGGGATAATGAGAATGGTTTGTTTCAGAGAAAGAGGTCATGACTACAGCTCCTCTCCATATTCATTTGACCCTTCTTTCTTTAGATCCGACTGGAAGAGTTCTGCCCCTGTACAATGAACATGCAATAGCCCTATCTCACACGCTGCACTGTCCTTCATGGATAATAAACAGATTGCAGAAACTCATTTACATTTGTATTGACAAGAGATTTCTCCAATTTAATCACCTTATTTTCTCATTTGTAGCTTTCCTCAAAGTCAGCCTACTTTCAACTGTTTTTTTTTTTCTTTTTTCCAAGCTGTCCCATTTCCATTTAAATTGAACAGGACACACGTCTTAATGTGACAGATATTTTTTTAAATAGCCGTGATGGCTTGAACAAATCTCAGCATCTTTGGGAGTTCAGAAGAAATGCTGGCGCCACACTTTTTCTATTTGCTTTGTAATCCGGGAGGGTTAATGTGTTTTCAATGAGCTGAATTGGAATTTCTGGTCTATGTGATGACATATTTTCATTAGTGTCTTGGAAATCAAGTGTGACAGTTTTGACTGTCATGTGCATCATTACTGTTAAAGTGTGTAATTTCAGAATCATTGGCATAGCCAAATGACTGTTTTCAAGCAGGTTAACCCTTCTTCCATTGGTCAAGACAAATAGATAGCCCCGCTCCAAACTCATGCCATTGGTTTAATCGCTGTTGCTATATGTTGCCTTCAGTGTTTACAGTATGCTTTTTATGGTAAATTAATCTTCAAATGGCTTATTTACAGTTATCAGCAACTGAAATGCTGGAAGAGAATTAAACACTTAGCTTTAACCGTGAAATTACTACATTTATACATCATTTAGAAAAAGATTACAAACATTCTTTTACAGTACTAACAGTAAAAACCCTGGAATGCCTTACCTTGATGTTGCACTTTTCTCATGGTTTCCCATTAATATGTGACCCTGGACCACAAAACCAGTCATAAGGTGTATACTTAATCCGAAAGCTGAATAAACAAGCTTTACTTTGATGTATGGTTTGTTACGATAGGACAATATTTGTCTGAGATACCGCTATTTGAAAATCTGGAATCTAAGGGTGCAAAAAAACTAACTATTGAGAAAATTGCCTTTAAAGTTGTCCAAATTAACTCCTTAGCAATGCATATTACTAATCAAAAAATAAGTTTTGATATGTTTGCAGTAGGAAATGTACAAAATATCTTCATGGATCATGATCTTTACTTAATATCCTAATGATTTTTGGCATAAAAGAAAAATTTATAATTTTGACTGATGCAATTAAGTAGTGTTGGCTATTGCAACAAATATACCCTTCATCAGTGTCAAATGATCCTTTAGAAATCTCTCCAAAAAAATGTGTATACAAATATTAGAATATTAAGTAAATGTATCTCTTTTAAAATACACTGATGTGACGAAAAGGCAGCCATGACATACTGTTCAAGATGTTCCAAGTGTACATACACAAATAGTCAGCGTTCACTAGGCTGGACCTCCAAGTACGACCAAGACCATCCGCATGTGTTTTTGAGGGTGACGGCGCTTTTATCGTTCCTAAATGTGCCAAAATTAGTCGGAGGGAGAAAAAGGAAGCAGCCTAGCTTTTGAAGAATTAATAAGGCTGTCTCATTTAAATGTGCACAGCGTCTGAGACAGCCTCTGAAAGTCCCAGTTTTACATTTTCTTGACAGTGCCTTTGATGAGCGCTGATAACGTACAGCAGCTCCCAGGGAGCCCACATCTTATAATAAAGAGTTTGGCGGCGGAGACGAACTCCGCTGATCCAAGCTATGCATTATTATGTGTGTTCCTAGCAAAAAAGCAGCTCCCATTTATGTCTCCCACTATTTTTACACTGTTATTATGGCTTAACATTATCCGATTGTTCATATGCCAGCCTATAAGCACATACTGCTTTTGTTCTGAAGGAATGGTTAATGTGAGTGATGGTATTTAATGACTGTTTGGTATCTGGCTTATACATTTAAGATTCACCATATTAGCACCATCTTCTGTGCAACCATATTAGAAAAACATCCTAAGCGCCTTTCCTAAAATCGAGTGTTGAGAGATGTGCAAATCACCTCTTTTAAGAGTAGCAGCCAAAAAGGATGAGTTTAAAGGGGTTTTCGGCCTTTCGTCATTGGCTTATCATGTGTCCTCTCCACTCAAATTGCAAACCAGCTCATGTATCAGATGGCTGCACATGGACTAGGTAGGCCTGTGACCCATTTTTGAAACACTGCCTTAGGCAATGCTATGCATAGATAACATGTATGTTCTCACCTAGGTTACTAAAAGCGTGACATTGATGAGGAGAGAGTGTGAGAATAGAGTAAAATCCCAAAGGCTGGTCATTCACAGACAGGGGTCAGGCTGATTAGTGCCTCTGCTGGTAGATTCCTTAACTATGCCGTCATGACTTGCCTGTTGATGGCCATTCAAAAATAATCTATCTGTAAAATGAGTATACAAAATGTTGTATATATATTTAATAAAGCTGTGCATTTCCTAGTTGCTTATAAGAGTATTTTCAGACATAATTATATGTTTATATATTTAATTTGGATACCCTAGTGAAAGAATAAATATGCTAAATTATACTTGAAATACATTTGTTTCATGCTAAGTGTACTAAAAAATACCTTCCAATCTTAATTTAGTATACTAAACTGGTATACTTAAATGGGGGGTGAAATGCTCGTTTTCACTCAATATCCTGTTAATCTTGAGTACATATAGAGTAGTACTGCATCCTTCATAACTCCAAAAAGTCTTTAGTTTTATTATATTCATAAGAGAAAGATAGTCTGTACCGATTTTTCCCGGAAAAACACGACAGGCTGGAGGCGTGACGTGTGGGCGGAGCTAAAGAATCACGAGCGCGAGTAAGTTTTTACGTTGAGAGCGTTTGGAAGCTGTGACACAGATCCAGAGGCTGAAATTTAACAAGAGCAGCATCAGCAAACGACGTCTCTATGTGGTATGTACTGAAACTGGATATATTTGCTTAGCGGTTTTGGAAAATGACTAAGTTCCACTTTATTTATTTATTTTTTATTTTTTTAAGCTGTACATGTGGAAAGTGCAGTTTGATGACAACATCGCATGTTGTTTACTTGATGTGCTTACGCGCCGATAGCTAAGTTAACAACACAGAGATATTTGAAGCAGTTTTACTCACCGCCTGCGGTTCCAACACACGATCGTGACCCTTTTTCGTTGGGACTGCATTATCCTTAAAAAATAAACGATGTGCAAATCCAGCGTCAAACTGGGCCTTGTTTGTAAAACAAGCATTTTCGAAATGCAGGGGAACAAACAAAAACACTTGCACAACTCCGTTGATGCTCTGTAAAAATAAACTCCATCCACTGGTCCCTTAATGCTGTTTTTTTTTTGGTAATCTGTGCAGGGTTGTCTTGCCCTGGCAACCAAAAACACACTTCTGTGACATTTCGCGACTCTCTCGCTCTGATCAATGAGTCTGTGCTCAGCCTCTCAGTGCTCTGCTATACGGGAGCGCGCGCTCTTCCGGCAAAATTGCCCTCATGACCCATATAAGGAAATTCTGCTCCATCTAACGTTACACAGAGCCATACTCGAAAAAAACTTTCCGAAACTTGTGACAAACCGGAAGGAGTATTTTTGGAACAGAAATACTCCTTCAAACGTACAAATTAATTTTTGAAACTTTGTCCATGTTTAGCATGGGAATCCAACTCTTTAACAGTGTAAAAAACTCAGTATGCATGAAATAGCATTCCACCCCCCCCCCCCTTTAAAGTCTGCTAAATTGGAATGACTTTTGGAATAATTTTGTATAATGCAGCTTGATTGTCTGGAAGTAGTGCTGAAGTCCAACTAAAGATATACTGAAGAATATTAGATTTTTTTAAAGGGAAACTATTGCAAGTATTCTTTAGGTACACTTTAAATATCCTGCACTTAAAGAACATTATTCAAAGATCATACTCATTAATAGTGATATTAAAACACATTTTAGGCTTAATATTAAGAAATGTGCATTATGCACATCTCCAAAGAAAGATTAAATATAATTTTTATATCAGTAAGTATCAAGTGATATATAAAATATTAATAGATTTTAAATATATTTGTTATGAAATAAATGTATTTTAAATATATTACTTTTTTACTAGGGTATATGTTTAAACATGATCAAAGACTGCTTCATTGTGGCTGCATTGTACCTCAACAGTTGCTCAATTTCCTATGGGACTCATATCTGACCACAAAGATCTAAGATGTGAAAGATGTGACAATTCCATTAAGCCTTTTCCAAATATGTCCACAGTTATTTTTTTGTGTTCATAAAGCAGGTGCAAGTAGATCACCACAGGGTAAAGTGAGTCATGATGTTCTTGGTTGTGTATTTCTGATGATCATGCGTCAGTGAGCAGCTGCCTTTGAGATGAATGAAAAATGTTAACTAAAAGTTTTCTCTATGTATTTTTGACCTTCATGGTCACGGTGTCTTTTAAGGAGGCTGCAGCGGAGGCAATAGGGTAAGGAACCGCTCGCAGCTCAGTCAGCAGAATGCAATCAAGTGTATAACAGCAAGCACCATGTTAAATGCGCAAGCTGCCCATAGTGATCTATGTTAAATTACCCTGGACATGAAGACAAGCATTCCTTTTTACAGAATCTCAGCTATCAAGCTGAAGTATTAGACTGTTTGGATTATTGGGATAGGATATTTTTCCTCAACACTGGCTGGGGTAAGTGGAGGTAAATGATAAACGTAACTATATCAGTGTTGTACAGGGGTAAACATATTCAGAGAAATAGATTTTCACCACTATTGGGGGTTGAAATGAATTTTCATTCAACGTTTTTATGCTTCCCAGGCAAAGAGCTAAAAATAAATGTGAGACTTTGTGAAGAGAGGGAGTTGGAAATGAATTTCAAATGCAGCAGTAGTGGGAAAGTGTATGTGTGTGTGGATCTCACATTTCTCTTTCAGACTGTGCCATGCTGTGTTCGGCTACAGACAGCTAGCATTTCATACAGTCTGCAATTTTGGTCTTGCTAAGGTTGCTTCTTTCATTTGCCAACCTGTCTATTCCCCTCTATTTCTTATCTATACCATTGCCGGGTTATATTTCACTGATGTTGTTTTCCTGAAGTCCTTGACAAACATTGGTTTATTTCCCAACAGATGCTGCAGTTCATACCCCTTCCCCTTGCCAAAGATTCATCATTTCTTCAACCTCCCTCCCAGTACTTCTGAATAATAAAAACTGGCACTTAAAGCAAAAAATCTCTTGGACTTCAGATATTGTACTGTACAGATGGCCATAACTCCAATTAGCATGCTAAATGCTCACACAAGCCGACAACTTGTCTCCACACTAAGAGTGCCCAATGTGGCATTCAGTCTCCCCATGCAATCATCACAACTGTTCTTTGATGTAGCTAAAGGGATCAACAGTGTGACGCAAGGCCTCTTTTTGAACCAGCACTTCCCTGGAGTGCTAATGAAACAGCAGGTCTGCTCCACCCCGCCAAACCCTCCATGGGAGCTCTTTTTTTACGGTTCTGGAGCTGTGGTGGAATCTAAACCAAAGTGACACTTATAGGCGAGGCCGAATGGAGAGATGGAGGAACGGTCTCTCACAGGGAGAGGAAACTTTTGAATAGGTAAATTGACAGACAGTGAGCTCTGCGGAGATGGAAAGTGCGTGTACTTCTTTTTTGACAGCGAGGGTCAAGAGTAGAACGTTGCAACGTCGGCAGAATGGCAGCGGTTAGAAGTGACACACTGTCAAGCATTTCGCTACACCTCTGTGGCGAGAGCAAACACAGCTGGCACATCGCACAGGATGCTAATTCTTGCAAACGCAGGTCCTTTGTTCTCAGTGTTTGTTTTTATTTGGATGGCATGTTTGACTTGAACACCAAATGGCAGGGTGGAATTGCAACCACTTTTACTACTGCATTCACAAACAGGCATCGCAGAAAACACTTATGGCTTTCTACATTAATTTCGTATAGTTTGTCTTTCCTGTTACACAGTACCTTTTGAGCTCTGTTACTTAAAAAAAAGGCATTGAAAAGTTTTGTGTTGTAGCTAAAGGGAGTAGAAAACCCTATATAAGACTTGTTCAGATCGAATTTAGGCACTTTTTAAAATACCTCTTGACCTATTTTTAAATAATATTTAATTAATCTTTAAAATTACTAGCAATTTTTTGTTATATGTTGGCTTTAACTAGACAAAATAACAGAAGTCTGTCAAATACAGCCTGAATGTTAATATGAAGTGTATTGTATTGTATTGGTTTTTCACGTTTTAGTGAATTACTATTGCATTTTGTTGTGTTGTGCATTTTGAAATGTCTGAAAATGGAAAATGCACGGGTACATTTCTGAAATATTATCCGTTTCTCTAAAGTGATAACATATTTCGATATGAGCCAATTTTAGTACATCAGGTTTTATGGCCACAACTTGAAAACAGGATTATTAGTTTAACTCTATTTTTTTTTTTTTTATGAAAGAAGTATAATATGATTTTATCACAAAAATTGTGTATATTACATCAAGATATAAGCATTATGATGAATATATAAAGTACTGCATGTCAGGAATCATTTCTATAGATTTTAGTTTTGCCTGAGGGAATGACCACAATTTTTAACTTGCATGTAATAAAAACATCATGCAGTTATTCATTTATCTAGGAAGCTTTATTTGTCCGGGACTCCAGCCAAAGCCATTAGGAATCATGAAAGCATTGTTTCTTTTTTTTTTTTTTTGCATATCCACTCATTTAACATTTGGTTATTACTGATGCCCACAGAGCGGTGTAATACAAACCCATCGCTTTATGCCACATAATCAGTTCTCCTCTGAGATTAATTACTTTGGATGTCCTGATTAATTAAGCATGTAAGGGAAGAATGGTTGTTGGGGAGCAACAATTTAAGGTCAATTATTTGAAATAATTGTGCTGAGAATGACCCAGTGATCGTTAAAGAAACTGGGGGTGGGGGGGGGGGGATGAGAGATATTGTTGGTACAACAATGATCCATGAGGGTTTATGTAGCTCAACGGGAAAAGCATTGTGGTGTCAAAGACACAGTTAGTAGTTAAATTCCCAGAGAAGGTACATACTGAGACAAAATAGGTTTGGAATTGTATATACTGTTAGGTTAAACACACAAAAAATGCATATACGTTGCACAAGACATTCTGAATATCTCTTAAAGTGGGCTACACGGGTCAAATACGGATGGTTGAAAGATCGTATGTCCACACACACGTCACGAGTGAGTTTAACTGAAAATCGTACGGGCGAGGTGATATAATTTTATGACCTGCCAATTTCCGAAGCAATCGCGCGAAGTTGATAGGCGCGTTCGACTTGAAGCAGCGCTGCACAGAAGGATCACTGTATGACATTAAAGTACCGTGAGAGCAATAAGAGATCCAATGCATTCGAATCGCTCTCGCAGTACTTTAATGTCATGCAAGTGATCATTCTGTGCAGCGCTGCTTCAAGTCTAATGCGCCTTATATAACTGCTCTCCCTCTCTCATAACTGAATATAAAATATTGATACGAGCCGTTTCCTACACATACAGGTCCTTTTTCAGCAACAGGAAACCGGGACGTCTGGTCACCCTAGTGTGTGTGTTTGTGTGTGTGTGTTCTTGTATATGGTTTATGGGGACACAAATATCTATAATGACATGGGTATTACAATGTAAACATGGTTTATGTGGACAATTCCTGTGCCCTCGTAAACCAAATGGCTTTAAAAAATACTATACGGTGTTTAATAGAAATTTTAAACATGCATTTATCCATGATGGATAGAATATACAGTTTGTACAGTATAGAAAACTGTTACGTCTATGGACAGTCCCCGTAAACTACATATGCGTGTGTGTGTGTGTGTGAGAGAGAGAGAGAGAGAGAGAATTAAAAAGCATGGTATACACTGCTAGAAATCTCATACAGCGCTCGCTGTTCCTGTCA
Source organism: Carassius gibelio (assembly GCF_023724105.1). Taxonomy (NCBI): domain Eukaryota; kingdom Metazoa; phylum Chordata; class Actinopteri; order Cypriniformes; family Cyprinidae; genus Carassius; species Carassius gibelio. Next base: position 7,879,384 of record NC_068413.1, on the reverse strand, counting down.
GAGTTCAGCGAGTTTATCCTCCTGGTAAATAGTCCACATTCGCCGTGGCGCTGCCTTTTTCGTCTTTCTTTTTCTGTGGTTTTCCTAGTTCGTAATTGGTCAACTTCAGATAGATCAACAAATCGGCTCGCTCAACCGCACACACACCACGAATTCAAAACGATTGCTCACAAACTTTTAAGACATTTGTAAAAATTATCAGGAGGTCGGGAAGTGTTTGTAAGGCACTCTGCTCGGCTCGTAATTCCTCGCACATGATATGAGCCGCGACCATACGAGCATACATGATTTCCACATGATTGAAAAAAATCACATGCAAACTCGTACGACAGCAAAAATTGCACAGTGTACGCCCACCTTTAAAGTGAATACAGGGTAATACTTCTAAATGGTGAAACTCACATTATCTTTCTTGTTTCTTATTTTTTAGTCCCCCCCCCCCATTTCAGTGGCGCACAAGGACAGTGCTATACTCAGAACTGAATTGTAAATGACTTTTAAATTTCTACAAAATTCTTTAATTTAAATTAAAGGAGCAAAAGGATGCAGAATTTCAATTCAAATGTAAAATTTTTATCTGAATATTGGTCGAGACAGAAATTCAACGTTTACAAAGTTACCTAGAAAAACAAATGCCTTACTTGTATTGAATTTCTTTGAATTGCAGTTCAGTAAATCCCTTTCCTGTCATTCCAATTCAACTTCCTGTCAGCATGGCCACTGTAATTCAAATTCACACTCATGAATCGAAAATGGCACTAGCTCAATTCTGAATTTTGCCCAAGCATGGCTTATGCAATTTCCTCATCCCATTTTTGATGTTACATCCTAATGGCAGACGCAAATGCATTCATAAAATCCAGCACTGAAAGACAAGTCTGCCACAGTGAAGAATGAGTCATTTAGATTTACAAAGCATACCTAAATATGATCACTGTTTGCAGCGAGCATGTGTACTCATGCGCTTCTGTGTATTGTCCCTGTGTGACAGACACTGTGTGAGAGGGCATGGACCTGTCAATGCTCAACACTGTTATCAGTCCAGCTGCCACCAAATAATTTTTTCATTCAAATGACAAAATCCATTACCCAAACCCGGGGCTCTAGCATGAACATTTAATGGCACAATTAAACTCCAACTGCCTATATCTATTGAGCAATTAACCTTTGATAAACCAATTAATGTTTAGTGTTTGATGACAGAAGTTGGGCCTGGAGGAGTCATACTGGAGTTTAATGGAATGACTCCCAGTCCGAGATTAGTTTAGCGCAGCTATAAAATTGTCAGTATTCCTTGTTTTCTGCTATATTGATTCTTTTGTGCTGAGCCATCGCTCAGCTTTGCAGATGAAAAAGGGGGATATTACCAGAAAGCATGCCGGAGAACAGAGGAGCTGTCAGTTATTATAAAGCCGAGTTCGATGAATTATTGATAGCAGTGTGAACATGTCTCCAGACACTGCTTGATTATTTCCTACATGATGTGCAAATGCTAGTTTCCTTTGATGTTTGTTGCTTCATTGTCTCTGGCAACTTCCTCTTATAGATGCTACCTCTCAGGTCACTATGGAGACCGTCATCACACAAATATAGGCAGACCTGCTGAAATACTGGCTCTCCAGCTGCCATCCTTTAATGTGGTTGTTGTGGCTATAAAATAAGTATAAACACGTCAAGAGGATTTACCACCTGTCTGTAGGGCTGGTTAATGTGCGCTTTCTGAGATCCCAGGGGATCCTGACAGAGGAAACGGTTTGATATCTGTTCTTGCTATCATGCCGCGGTTGAACATTGTCACGTTGTCATCTCGGGCGCACCGCGGGTCATCGTCGGCCTGTCATTTATCATCAGTAACGTGACTCAGACAAACCGGACAGTGCCTGATCCCATTCGCTATTAGCAAAGCTCCACGCGTGAATTTATCTTCTCTTAGTTTCCAGCAATATCATTTTCCCCAGCTTGACAGCCCTCAAGCCTCCCGAATGCAATAATAAAGAATTGATTATATTCTTTATGGAGTGCAGAGAGCCCAAATGTGTTTTGTGTTCCTTCTCCTATCAGCTGTAATGAAAAAGGAAAAAAAAAAAAGAGGTGAGTTGATGAATGTTTGGATTGCGAATAGTTTGTGAAAGCTTTACATTACCACCGAATACCATCAGACTTCTTGCTGAAATATCCTCAGTGACGGACACCAAGACACTAGGCTTGCGGATGGTGGATTTTGTCGCTTATCGATAAAAACAGAATATGAAAAACATACGGCAGTTTATGTTTTGCGCTGTAGCATATAATGAATTGAGAGTCTGGCTGAAAATGTGTTGCTGTGGAAGGCCTCTCACATATTGATGTAGGTTTTAATTTCCTGCTCTCCCCACGTTTGCCATTAGCATCTGAGACGATACAAGCATTTAATGAAAAACACCCCCCTCCCTCCTCCAGACTAAGCTGTCACGGCAAAATAATGAAGCACACAAAGCACCAGGAAACTAATAAACCTCATATTTCTTTTGACATCAACATGAAATCATATGAAAATAATACTTGTGAAAAAAAGACTCTCGCCGTTACACCAACTCCGTGTTGTATTTCAGAGCGAGATGTGGAAAATGAAAACACTGATATGGCGAAGCAATCATGGACCTGTATTATCCTTGAAATGAGCTTAATTTTCACCCGGTGTGGGACATTTTATCAGACCTAATGAACAAGGGCTGTCATGTGCGTCAGCCACCTCAGTGCTTTAAGATGACATATCATCACTTAAATGATTAGAGGTGAGATTTGAGGAGGTGGTGTGAATTATGATATTTTGCCAGTTCGTCATAATCATCACACACTAGAACATTTGTCATCAAAGCCTATCCCATGAAAATCCATGAACCGTTTTTATAATTTATGCCTGTTCATTTTTAAAAATCCATCAGTGCCCGAGAACAAATTGAGAAACCTGATTTGGATTAAGTAAGGTGCAATAAATTCAAACGGACTGGAGGATGATATATGTTTTGAGATCTAGTTCATTTGAAGACAGTCCTTCATGCAGAACAGACGTGTAGAGTCAATAATCGGTGTATGTCAAGTTGTTGAGTGATGTGCATTTCAATTAATTCGATAATGGAATGATTCAGAGAGACAACAATGCAGTTTCACGTTGTCATAGCAAATAAAATGAATGAGCTTTCAATGGACGTCATCAGGGCATGTTCTGGCAAATTATTACCTCACATTTACGGAAATATCACTAACGGTATTCAGTGTGAGAAAGCTATAAGAGGAGGAATTAAATCATCTACCATAAAAAAAAATAAAAATATATCTTATACCCATATATATATATATATAACATGAGTATAAGATGGATGTTGCTGTCAGCGGTATCTGATATTTACACAATTATAATATGTTTTTGTGACAAAATGCTAATTCCTGTTGTGCCACCATGCAATGGCTAAGAGCTCCCACTCAACATCTTTGCAATCTGGCAGGCTGTCCTGCTTAGGGAACGCTTTTCTGAGCTGTTTAAATCTACCATGTCCTGTTTGGCCAGAAACTCGTTATGGGACACCATCTGCAAGTGCTGAACAAAATCCAGATTCTCATCTCTTGGCACCCTCCGTTAGTCCTCTGGGATGGGGAAGGAGTTTGGGCAGACCAAGCTTTGTCTTTTTTAATGTGGCTTAGATCTTTTGTACCAAAGATATGGCATGTATGCTTTCTGAAACCGGTAGCGGCTGACACCATAAATTACAAATTCTGCCCATGTAAGGTTTTTAAGAAGCTCTCGTGGAACAAGCTGGAAGCTATGAAGTCGACACTGTTATGTATGCATCGTCATCTTCTTCATACAGTAACTTACTGAAGACTGAAATCCAAAGATAATTTCTAAAACATGTATTTTCACTGGTCAGATTTGGCAACTGTGTGAGTTAACTGTATGCTTTTTGTCCCCTTGGATGGTTGCGCTTAGCTGGTGGAACTCGTGGGATTGGAGCGCAGAGAGGGACTGGAGGGGAGGATTCCCCTCGGCAGATAAGTAGGATTTGTGTCTGGGAAACTGGAGATTGCAGGCCTGTCTTTCTGAGAATTACAACAGCCACTCAATGCAGCCCTTACTCAAACCTTTGTAAGGATCTGAGGGACTTGCGGCAGTGACACATCCTAGAGCTGTTATCACAAGCATTGGCTTGGGTCAGACATGTTTTCTTTGTAGAAAGGACACAAGAGTCTATTTAGAATTTATGCTTTAAATCTATAATTTAAATGGTTTAATTTTTAGATTTTGTTCCATGGCTTAGAGACCTCTTAGGATATTGCATTAAGTATATGCACTAATATGCACTATAGCAATGGCATATTCACAACTATGCTAGACAGAAGTAATGCAGACAGTAAGTCACACATTTTCTCCCTCTATAGATGCATATGTTAATATATGTGTGTGTGTGTGTGTGTGTGTGTGTGTGTGTGTGTGTGTGTGTGTGTGTGTGTGTGTGTGTGTGTGTGTGTGTGTGTGTGTGTGTGTGTGTGTGTGTGTGTGTGCGTGTGTGTGTGTGTGTACTTGTTTATACTACATATTGAGGACCAAATTTCCCCACATGGGTAGTAAAACCTGAAATTTTTTATCCACATGAGGGAAAAAATTATAAAAATAGTAGTGATGTTTATCTGAAAGTGTAACAATTCAAACAGGTTTTCTGTAAGGGGTAGGTCTAGAAAAAAATAATAAAAAAAAATATTGTTTGGTCAGTATAAAAGTAATAGAATTCTATGGAAAGTCCCCACAATTCACAGAAACAAATATGTGTGTGTGTGTGTGTGTGTGTGTGTGTGTGTGTGTGTGTGTGTGTGTGTGTGTGTGTGTGTGTGTGTGTGCGTGTGTGTGTGTGTGTACTAAAATGTTAAACATGCATGAACTGGCCACCGGTGCAATAGAGGGCCGGCATTCTTTTGATATCCTCTGAATGGAGTTTGCTGAGGGCCTTTTTTTGCATTGAGCAGAGTTGTCTTGAGGCAGAGAGGATGTGACAGGGTGCATTAACTTGATCTGTCTCTGTTCTAAAGGATTAAATGGCTATCCTTATACATTAGCCTTGAGCTAAATGGCCATCAACCCTCTCACATATTGTTCAGTCCTCACTGTCAGCATCACACACGCACATGAACTCTACGCCCGGTGACCGTTCATGGTTTGTTTCTCGACTGATTAAAAAAGAAACAGCTTTCCACACTGTAAATCGATCGCGCCGTGCAAGCGGTAAGACCCTCTCAGATGCTGAGGGGGGCGACCGGATCGATCCCGATCCCTCTCCCTCTGCTCAATGAAAACAGGGAGACACAAATCTAAATTGAAGTCTCGGGTGATTTACAAAAGGGGGAAAGAAAATGAATCACTACAGATGTCAGTGGGAACACAGAGATATAATTCAATTACCTAAGTGTGGAATGACATTTGATTTAATCTGAACTATTAATGCCAGTGAGGTCAAGCCAAAAGAAAGGGCACTTGTCTAGTTAGTCGCAATTAGAGTGTAAATCTCAAATGTCTGTAAGGCAGGGGAAAATGTCATTTGCGGAATAACTGGCTAATAACGTGGTTCCCCTCACCTTTGAGTAACCAGGCGGCACGGAGTGAATCTAAATCATGCAAGACTAACAGTAGAGTCATTCCAGAAATTTGTCCGCCTTTTGTCATGGTTGGATAAGAATTAGTGGGAGCACTCGATGAGTCGGTACAGAGCGCCGAGCACCCACTAATCCTGGTGAACAAACACAGGGAATTAGGAATCTTGGCAAGAGCTTAGAGAGATGCTATATGCGCATTGTCATGTTGTTCCCTTTACGCCTAATCATCCGTGTCACTTCAGGCATCTTAAAGTGGCAGATCACTTATAACATCTCAGTTTAGATTAAGATTTATGTTCTGGATGATGCACTGCAGCTAAATTACACTACCTTAGTATCCTGCAAAATTCCAGAGGATGTTCAGATAACTATACATTAGATATGCACTTCAATAGCTTATTGATTACGCAGACGTATGTTCTGCAAAGCAGAACCCATTTTAGACGGCTTTTATCTGCAGGCATGAGGCTCCATCAGCCACCCTTTGATTGCAACCTCAAAGGGGCCTCCATGCATGTTACTGTCTTCTATTTTAAGTGACTGCCCACTGGGTGGTGCAGAGAGTGAAATGAGAAGTTTGGAGTCGTCAGGCTCCTGCAGCGCTGACAGTGCAGGGTGTGACTGATATTGTGTATTATCTGTCTGTCCAGGAAAACTTTTCTCCATCCCACTCGCACACAAACACTACCGACTAACATACCCAATCTGTCAGAAGTTATGGCAGTTCTCTCCACCAGAGTAAAAATACCAAAGTAATCGTGACAGCTTCTTTCATGATAGTTAGTTATAATTGGCTGTAAATGAACAGATCAGGGCTGTGTTAGACTTATTTTTCTTAGAATTCATAAATTTCATGAATTATGCATGATTCGATTCAGGTTTCTCATCTTCAGGCTTGTTATCATCTTCTCTACTGGTTTGTAAGTGACTTCAAGTCGTCAGATATGCACTTCAGCAAGTGATGTGTGAAGTCTTTGTCAGTGGCTATTTTGTGTCTAATTTCTAATTTCACAGCTAATTCTGGGTTGTATGTAAGAATTGTAACATATATTATTCCAGTTCCCTGAAGGTTCCATTAATGATTTATTTATTTTTAATCTTGATATTGTTATATGTTGATATTAATCATAGGTAAGGTAAATATACCCAAAGTTTTGAATGTATTAAAAAAATTTAAAAAATTACAAATGTTTTTTTTTTTTTAATGCAGAAAGATTCATATTACGGTTAAGTCTGGAATACAACACATGCGTTTTAAAATCTGAGCAGATTTGAAAACATTAGGCATCATACATTTGCCAACTTTGTAAATAAAACTGGGCATACACTGAATGACTGAGGATCACAGACTTTTAAAGTCATTCCGAACACAACAAATGACTGCAGAAACATGTATTTCATTGCTAGGTGCCATGTGACAAATGAAAACAATATGTTCTAAAATCGTCTCAAAATAACAAACATGTTTGATATCATCTGACTGGATAAAATCCCAGTTTAAAGCAAAAAAAAAAAAAAAAAAAATTAATAACACTGTGCAAATCAGACATTATGTGATTTTCTGTGACATCTGTCAATTTGGAGAGTAACTGCAAACTGGCTCTGACAATAATCTGGCAAAAGTGGCCAGTGTGTTCCAGCCTTTAGAGTATAAACTAGGATTAAGTAGTCTTTATAACAAGCTATATATGAAAAACAAGAAATGTGTCCATTAAGAGTTAAGTGTGTGTGTGTGTGTGTGTGTGTGTGTGTGTGTGTGTGTGTGTGTGTGTGTCCCAATTTTTATACCAGTAATATCATTAAAAAATAAATGAATGAAGACATTAAATATATTTCAAAAACCTGCTAAAAGACAAAAAGCCCATTAAACCTTTGGGAACAAGCTACAAATTTAACAAGTACTAATAAATTGTTTAATAAAGAAAGGTTTCTGTTCTTCTTGTTAGACTACAATGTTCTAGTTAGGAAGGCAAAGGAGGGCATTTTCTTTATTTATAAAAATGCATTAGTACTTGTTTATAGTTCATGTTTTTGTTATTTATTTATTATTGCTATTACTGGTATATTTGTCACATTGGAATCCATTCTCTAACCTTCAATTTCCAGTGCTCTGTACTGTACATCGTATGTCAGTTTGAGACTATGGTTATTATACTTTTTATATCTCCTCAGTCTGACATAATTTTTATATTTGAATGTACCTGACCAAAATCCATGATATATGGAAGACAGAGAGGCCTATAGAAAATCCTCACAAAAATGGATGCGTATAACAATAGTTCCACTGCACTGCAAATATCCAGTATCTTTTCTTTGATGTTCCTCTCTGTAAATCCCATCATTAGGCATTGATTCATGCCATGAATCATAGTGACAACATGCAGCCACATCCACCCTCTCTTAAGGCTGGGAGGCGTTATGACAGTGCATACAAAGGGAAAGATGGAGGTCATTCTCACTCATCCTGAACACAGCACAGTACTCGCTGATGCGTTCACAATCTTTTCCAGAAATAAAGCAACATGACAAACTGAAAGCCAGTGTTATGTGCCCCCTGTGAGGGCAAGTGGCAAAGCTGTCAGTCAGTGAGGGGGTTAGAGATTCAGCCTTATGGTTTCCACAGGGCTGAAAGGACGCTTTAGAGACAACACTGGGTAAGAAGAGCACCAAAAATTGTGAAAAGTGAAAAGCAATAGTACAATATCATCTGGCACTTGGGGAAACAATACACAATTCATGTCAACATTTTTTATTTTTTTATCAATTACAGAAGTACAGACCTATAACTTGCACACATACTAATAATACACCAATGTGCGTGCATCGTTTATTTTTGTTATTTAATGACAAACCCTTTTCAGAACCACAATTCAAAAAATACAGACAAGTAATGTTTCACAATACATCTATGTGCTCTCATTTCTCTTATTATGAAGTATGAGAGAGAAAGAAAAAAATGATAGACTGCACTAATCATCCATAAACATGAATAAACATGATCTGATTTGCTTTAATGAAGTGTGAAGCATGAGTGTACTGAATAAAATCGTAAAAATAAATAACAACACATTGTTTCAAATTATCATTCAAGTAGTCATTTAGCCAAATTAAGTATATGATAATAGATTACAATACTTCACTGCATTACTTAATATATATTTTTTTATTTTTAATTCACCATTTATTATTTATGCAGAAACAGATGGGACTTGTTTTGAATGTCAGATTAAAGGAATAGGTTACTCCAAAATGAAAATTAATCAATGTCATTATTTACTGAACAACTCCATGGTTAATTTGAAAGCTAGTAAATAATGACTTACACTTGACATGCATTGCTACATTTGGCCTTTTATGGAAAAAACGTAGGTTCTATGTAAAAATAACTGCAAATGGGTTTGGAAACGATATGATATTGAATAAATAATGCCAGAATGTTCTCTTTTTTTTTAGATGAGCTGTTCCTTTAAGAACACCAATCACGAGTCAATGCCTTCTATCAAAATCATTTTCCTCTCTATAAATGGAGGTTAAAGACTTCACTCCCAATGCATTCATGTTCATCAGTTTAAGCACGAGCGTTAAGCACTACATTGTATGGGTCATAAAGGAAATAGGCTGGACTGGGCTTCACTAATGACTGGAGTTGTTTAGTCCATCTGTTCTGAATTCCTCTGGGTGGGTGTTGATTGTAGGGTGAACAAGAGCATTGAAGAAAATGTGATGAAATAATGCAATGAGTGACGGCCTGATTAACTGTAATCATTCCCAGGTTGAGCCCTCCACCTCCTGTTGTCGTCGCCTCATGATCTCCTGCAGTTCTGTATCCCCACGACCCCTCTGAAAAAAAGAAATACTTTAAAACCCACTTTTGGACTGTATTTGAATGGTTAATCTGCACAAATTCAGTAATATAGCTCTGTGACATACCTCTGTTTGAGCTTTCTGCACAGTGATCTGACTGAACACACGGGAACCCTCATCTCCGCACACGGCTTTCAGCTCATCCTTACTGAGGGAAAATAGTTGAGCCCCGTTCAGAATACCAAGACATTCCACCACCCTGGAACGTGGAGAGAATATTACATCATATTCTTCTTCTTTTTTTTAAAGGAGTCATTTCATAAAGAGTACTTTTTTTAATCGTTTGAGTTATACAGTACTGCTTCATATGCTATGAAAATATACTGTGGAAATTCACTAAACAGGTGTGCAGCTTTTTTTGATACAGATTCCAGGCACTAAATGAGCTGAAATAATGGTGTGAATAATTAAAGTAAATAAAGTTGTAAAAAAAAAGCAACTTTTCCTGTTTTTAAACCCTTTCGAGTTTCAAAAAAACAGAAGTTCATACTGCCGAAATGTTGAGGATTTGAGTTCCCAGCATGCTTTGTAGATGTGGCGGATTGTAGGTTCGGAAGTAAACGCCCACTGCTTTGATTGGCTAAGAGTTGTGTATGTTTGACAGTCTTCACAAATAGACGCTGCTCTGATTTAGGTTAAAAACATAAATAACTCAATACATATCAAAATATCTGTAATAACAGACAAAGCAGTAGTGATCACCTAATTACTGTAAAACAGTTACTCACACTTGTGTGCAGCGACATTATAGATCCAATATCTGTGCTCTGTTTATAAACCAGTCTGTGGTGAAATTAAGTGAACAAAGCACCAAGTTCTTACTGACGCAGCCTGTAACTTCATTAAGTTCATCAAATAAAGACTAACAATAAAGTTTTGAGTTCTGAAACGTACAGAATAATTTTATAGCACAATGAGCTCTTTATGTCATAAGATCTATAGGGATTTTTAATTTTTATTTCTCAGTTCATGACCCCTGTAAATCTATAGATATCTTCACTTTGTAGGATCGTTGTTCCTTCACAAACAATGATAGCATATTGAGTGAAATTAATTTATTAAAATGATATTTTTTTTATTTGCTAATATTCAAATTGACAAATCATAGTAGTATTATTGAGTACAATGATTATTGGTCGAGATGCATTAAGTTACCTTGGATTCAACTTTTGTCAACAAATTATTTTTGATAGTATGTGTAAATTGAGCTCATTAGAGAAAAGCAACGTATTCATTAAGTTATTTGCCAGCTGTAGTTTAGGATATAGCCAGTGGTAAGATAATGTAACTCTCTACAACATTTTTATAATGTACATATTATTATGTATGTTTACAGTACATCTTTATCATAGTCCCCCTGGAGCAACCTGGGGGTAAGTGTATTCCTCAAGGGTACATGGTTCAAATGCCTGTGGGGTTTGAACTTGTAACCTCAGCTAATAGCCAATATGTTTAACCACTAGGTTACACCACCAATATATATCAGTGAAAGTGTCAGATGACACAGCTCACGTGTCACTCACGGTCTAGAGAAGCCCTTTGCATTGAGCCAAGCATGGACCTCAAAGGGCTGGGAATCAGATGTAAGGGGCATGGATGTAGTTGAGCGGTCCACCCGAAAGTTTCGAGCTGGGGGCTGGGCCTTATTGTCAGTTATCCTCTTCAGCAGTTCATCATTTACCTCCTTCTGTTGGTTGCGGTCTAGAGAAATAGACAGAAGAAGCGAGAGATAGAGAAACAAGCACTGGGACAGAGACACAGTGAATAAGATTGCCCAAGACAGGAGCAATGAGTTCTGGTGGGAATCTGCAATCTATGTACATAAGAGCACTCTCACACCAAATTCATTTCTCACTTCTCTGCATTTTTTCAGCAGACTCGCCACACTCTCCATATCACAGCAAATACAGCGAACAGATAAGAGGTACGTACTATCTTTATCCCTGGAGGATTTATTCATCTCCACAACCTCAGCGTGATTTACAGGGCCAGCGGAGGTAACTTTGTATGGATTCACAGCCTGTAGAGATAGAACAAAAGCCAGGGTAAAACAGAGAGGCAGAGAAAGAAAGAGTCAATACCTACCTGCCATTTAGATTGGGAGAACATATGTGTGCACTTTCCATGAATAGGGTACAAAAAAAAAAAGAGTCTGAAAATATATATATAGATTTTTTTAAATGAAGTATTTTCTCCTTTTCCACAAGTGGTTAGTTAAAGAAAGTGCTTAACCTTCAGAAAATGGTCTGATATATGTGACCATGGACCAAAAAAACAGTTTTAAGTCGCTAGGGTATATTTGTAGCAATAACCAAAAGTACATTGTACAAAAAATCATTAGTATATTAAGTAAAGATCATGGTCCATGAATATATTTTGTACATTTCATACCGTAAATATATAAAAACATATTTTTTATTAGTAATATGCATTGCTAAGGACTTCATATGGACAACTTTAAAAGTGATTTTCTTTATATTTAGATTTTTCTACACCCTCAGATTCCAGATTTTCAACCAAATATTGTCATATCCTAACAAACCATACATCAGTGGAAAGCATATTTATTTAACTTTCTGATTATGTATAAACCTCACTTTAAAAAAAAAAATTACACTTTAGACTGGTCAGGGTCACATATAACATTAACCTATTTCTATTCACTTCCCATGAGGTGTGGAATTTTTCTAATCTGTAAGCCAGTGGTTGTCAACTGGTTTGGGCTTGGGACCCACATTTCCCATGGTCATCAAGGCATGACCCACTTATATATAAAAAAATAAATATATATAATTTGTAAAAAAAAAAAAATCCTTCCCAGCTAACACCAGTTATGTGATTTATCGGTACTGTACTTTTATTTCATGCATTGCAAGCTCGTAGCTTCTGCGTTTTAGTGAAGTGAAACACAGCGCACCACTGCATTTGCGCTTGCTACAGAAGAATGCACGCTACTAGCACGGCATAACATCTGGCAGAACAGGATAGTTTTCTTTTCTGAGGTGAGAGACTTTTTATTTCATAACAAGTTAAGAAAATAGCAATAGAATACAGAAGTGTCAACAGCTTCATTCATAGATAGATCTCATACCATTCTCAGTGACTCTCAATGTAACTTTATTTTCTATGTAATTTTCTAGGAATAATACTTACACAAAATGTAATAAGACACGAAAGTGTACCATATTCATGAGATGTGCCTTGTAGAATGCAAATAATAAACCAGACTGTGTGACAAACAGTTACTGTGAGGTTTTTTGGACTGCATGCTAACCTGACTGTTGAAGAGAGCAGCACGGTTGTACTGCTGCTCTCCTGGTTTGACCTCTTCCAGCACATTACACGGCACGTAGCCCGACTGACCGCTGCGGTTCCTCAGCAGCCGCCACTGTTTATTGTTTTCCAAGACCTAGAAGCACACAAGATTTATGTCTACTATTAGTACTGTAAACTGCATGACTCTGCATGGATCAGTATTTTTCTGGGTCGAATCTATTCTTGGTACTTTTCCTTGTTCATTCAACTTGTTGTCTAATTTTAACTAAAAGGTTTTGGTGCAGTGGTTGTGTCATACTATTTCCCAGTGATGCATCCTGCTATTGGGGTCCTAGAATGAAATCCCAGTGATACCAGGCTCAGGCCGGGCATGTCTAGAAACATGATTATCCATGTTTCCAGATGGATTAGCCAATCGGGTTAATCCCTCTTGATCACTTCAGTAGTTCTCATGTAAATAGAGTGCCTCAGGGTTGGAGGCTGTTTTGAGAGAAATGGCAGGCATCTGAAAGTGACAGGTTGAAAGGATGCCTTCCTACATGCTTGACTTCAGCTTTCTAAATTGTTATGGGTATTGTGCATTTGCAAGGGCTTACACTCATAAAAGGCTTTTTAATGGCATTTATGGTTCCATGAAGAACAGCATCCATGGAACCTTTCCATTCTACAATAAGGTTCTTTATAGTGGATAAAAATGTTTTTCACACTAAGGGAATTATTTTTTTTTTTTTTAGGAAATGTTCACTTAAAAAATATAAAAGTAAAATAGTTCACCCAAAAATTTTAATTTGCTTAAAATGTACTCACCCTCAGGCCATCCAAGATACACATGAGCCTATCAAAATGACTCCATTAATTAATGTCTTTTGAAGTGAAAAGCTGCACATTTGTAAGAAACAAATGCATCAATGGTGCATTTTAACTCTCAATTCTGGCCAAAATATTTATTGTACTTATAATCTTATAATGGTCCATAATCCATAATAACATTACCTCCAGTGAAAAAGTCCACACCTGTCAGACTGTATAAACAGTGCTTGGCAGTACATATTTCTCTTCTGATTAGCAACATTAGCAATATTATGTATAGGACGCATTATAGCTGGAAAACAAAGAATTGAAATGAAAAACATCTTGATGAATCTGTCTCTTACAAACATGCATTTTTTTCTCTTAATGAGACTTTAATCGATGGACTGGAGCCATGTCAATATTTTAATAAAACATAAATCTGTTCCAGTGAAGAAATAACTCCTCTATATTTTGGAGTGGCTGAAGATGAGTAAAATTTTCATTTTGGGGTGAACTACTTCTTTAAGTGCATACTATGATAACGTGCATTTGCAAACAGTGTGTCAATAAGGCACCATAAAGTAGACAGAACTAGATGTATGTATTTTTATCATCTAGATAAGTTGTGTTTAATAGTTTCCCTCAGATTTCCCACAAACTTTTTTTTATGTTCAAACATCGGCCAAAAAAAGTCACAAAGTCACAAAGTCTTCTAGATCTCGAGCACTGCATGAGAGCTGTAGTCACGTTTTCTCTTCTTCTGCCTCCCACACAGTGTACCTCAGACCTGTTCTGCCCTGTTCCCCATCCTCCTCCACCTCCTCACTGAGGGTCATCCGTACCTCCAGCACTTCACCCGGCTGTACAGAGAGCTCATTGGCATTACGCGCCACGAAGTGATAGCGTATCCTGACATGTTGGAGGTCGCTGTTAGACCTGTGTGATAGAAATAGCAACACAGCACAATACTTTGAAGTTCATTCATAGGTGAGACTACATCTGACTACAGTTACGTAGTCAACACTTGACATTATTTTTAGAAGTTAGATACAATATTTTTAGCCTTCTAATCTCTGCACCTCATGCATATGGTCATATGCTTATAATATTAAGTTCTTTAAACTAATCAAAGGCCAATATATTAATAATAGGCATGCTAATAAGAAACTAGGTAATAGTGAGAATTAGTCCCTACACTAGTACACAAGTGTTACCTCTGCATCTGGATAAAATTTTATGCCAGAATGGAGTCAGGGTTGTTTTAGTTTAATAAAACAGTGCCTAAATAGCTACTTGGCTGTTGATTAACATTATCCAGCCGTCTTTTCAGGGGAAGATTTATTTCATTTTGAATTTATCTGGAAAATCGTGCACCAGTGAATTGTTCAAAATAAGGCAAGGCCAATGCAAAAAAATAAAAAATTAAACAGGGTCACATTTGGGTTCATGTTGATTTTCTTGGAAATCCAGCAGACCAAACAACTTTGTCTAGAGGCCAGTCTATGAACAAACAACTCATTATAACTAACAAGTCGAGATAACAAACTACGCTGAAAATCCTTTAAATCGGTTAGAAATAAACCAAACTTTCTGTTTTAATGATGTGTTGACAAATCTGAATTCTTACAGCTTTTTCAAAAAGTTGCAAACTTTAAAGAAACATCTATATGGAAAGAACATATATCATAATAAACAGGTAGCATTGCTTTGTATTGTTCCTTGCCTTGTAAATCTACTTTCTGAGACAAAGAAGCTTTAAAGCACTAAATAACTATACATGATAAACACAGGCATGCAAAACCGGTTTATTAATAATAGTCAACTTACAACTCAAGCATCCTTTTTCAGAAGAGCCTTCGGTTGCTTTGCTGCAAGCGCGCCGTGAGTCGCCAAGGTGGAAAGTAACTTGACGTGCTGCAGCCTGCACATGCGGTGTAGCTCATGCATATTTCAGCAGGTCTGCACAGAGCATGGAGAACTTTAAACTGAACGTACTGGTCCCCATGCATCATTAATGTGCTGGCCTACCTCCCTCCTCCTCGCCCAGTCGTAGAGCGTTGATGATAACCGCAGTAGCCCAGTGTCCAGCCTGTGCCAAGACCTTCTTTCTTGAAGCCCATAAATAAATAAACATGCTGAACGCTGGAAACTGGCACTCCACTACACAACAGGCAGATTTGTTTTCGCCTGCAATTGCAGTTTGTTTTACACGCTCCAGATAACTGACCATATATTTTAACAGTCTCATAATTGTAGCCATTCAGCATGTCACTCTTAATAAATTGCCACAGTAAAAATGTAATTATCAACTTTATATATTTATATACTTGTGAAACAACAGTATAATAAACTATTAAATCTATATAAATTATTAAAGGGTGAAAAAGAATTATTAATGGCAGCATAGATGTAACATCAAAGCCAGGATTCTTAAAAATTGCGTTTAAAGTTTTGTCCGTTCATAGTGAAAACCATCAGATGGTTAATGTGGCAGTGAGCTTGTGTATTGTTGAGTCGTGAAGATGTTTAAATTATGATTTTTACATTGTCATTTCAAAAAACTAACCAGAAAATTGTATTTAGCATTTTGTCTTCATGCTAAAAACAAGTTAACACTCATACTGTTATACTGAAATATTGACTATTTTAACATGTATAAGTTGGCTCCATTTACTGCCATTGTAAATGCCTTACTGTAAGCCAAATGTTCGACCCAAATGTTGAACAGTTTGCCCCAAATGCTGTCAACTAACTGAAAATATAATTCACCCCAAAATTTAAATGTGCTGAGAATGTACTCATTTACATCTTGAATGGCCTGAAGGTGATTCTTTAACAGATTTGGAGGAATATAGCATTACATCACCAATGGATCAAGATATTTTATCTTCAAACCTTTGCTCCCGACTAAAATACGAGACCTCCTTTCATACCATGATATTATCCATAATATTATTACTTATCTACATCTTGAATGGCTTGTAGGTGAGTACATTTTCAGCCAATTTTCCTTTTGTGGGAAAGCTATTGTTTTAACTGTACTGAATCCGGAATATTCTTTTACAACCTACTTCATACAGTACCTTTTGGTACCTTCAATGCATGTTGACTGACAGCCTATCACCAAGACCTTATCCGTACATCGAGCATTCTGTAGCACAGAGCAATTCACATCACAGTCCAAAGAAACAGTAACCTTTCCACAATCCTCAGTTGTCGACCCAGTCTGTGACCTGTAATAGTATAATAATGTTGGAAGATGTTATCATCCCAAAGACGGTCGTGGGAGGACCCTGTTTTCACCTACAATTGGATAACACAAACATGATGACACCATGCTTCTAGGACACGGACTGGTGTTTCTATTGGTTATGTGTTTGGTTTATTCTGCAGGCTCAGTGTAATCCTTTGCCAAAAGCGTCTACTCCCACAGTGCTACGCTCACATTGGTGGAAAGCATAGCCTGAATGCCTGAACATGTGAATCCAATTTCACGTTTAAAATGCATTTATATATATTTATATTTTTTATATAATTTATTTATTAACATATGTTTTTGTATTTCTGAATGCATATCTTATGTTTGATAGTAATGCACAGTCAAAATGTGTTGTTACTAGCAATACGCCACATTTAGTATGGGTTTCTAGAATATTGCAGTTCTTTTCTGGAGGGTTTATTTCATATAAAAGAGTGATTGGTTTTATTCCAGTAAACAAAATTCATTTACTTTTGCTCTTATGTCATCAAACAAATGAACAATGGTGTTTACCACCTTTGCTAAACTGTCTTTCTTGTACAACATACGCAGTTATTAAAATGGCATCTAATTAGAGGCATTGAGCAGGCGTTTTACATAAGATTAATTGCATTTTTGAGAGCACTTTTTCTTCATTATTATTCTGCCGTGCAAATGGATTCACTGCAACTGTAATGCATATTCATTTTCAGGAAGCTTGGAAATTGTGGGAAATTAGCCAAAGGTGGATCTGGGTTGCTGTGAGGGTACAAGCAGAATGTGTAATACAGGAGCGCTGCTTTTGCTCCCTGAAGTCTGGGCCTCCTTAACTTCCATCCTGAACTATGGTGGGCTTTGCCTCAAGACAGAGCCTGTGCAGGTTGTTTTTCTGGGATGTTTAAAGGGGACACATCGTGAAAAAGAATATTTCCTTGCTCTTGCGAAATAAAAGTTACAGTAGCATGTGATCACAATGCAAAGGATACATCTCTGTCTGAATGTGTTCTCTGAGTATTTATGAAATATATCCAGTTTGTCATAATCAGGCTATCCAATAGATATGTTTGTTTCTTCATTGGAACAGATTTGGAGAAATGCAATCGTTTCAGCCCAAATACAAGTCCATAATCCATAACAAAGCCTCCTTCAGTGTAAAAGTCCATCCCTTGTTGTTGTTTCATATCAAAATCCACTGACAAATGTGTGTAGAATAGTTTAGACGCTTTTCACTTGTAAATGGTACTTGATCTTGTAATTCTAATAATCATGACTGAAAATTGTCACACAAAAATAAACTTTTGGCTACAAAGAAAACTTGACTAACGTGAGAACATAGCAGCTTGAAAGATATGAACATGTATGTATTTTTATACAAGGATGGTGAAATGAGACTAGAGAGGAATAATCAAAAAAGAACAAAATGTGTATTGTGTGCATGAGTGTCTAAATACAACATGGGGTTTATTTCCAATTTCTAAATCCTTTCTGTTATCATCAATAATTAAAGAACCTTGGCTTTAACAGCTATCTGATTCAATATTCTGTTGTGCTTGCACTAGAACGGGCCATTGTTCTTCTTTCCCGCCATTAGTGTGGAAGAGCAGTTCTGAAAGGCTGGAAGACTACACACAAAATTGATTCTTAGAGCAACCAGGGAACATGTGCTGCGTGTGCTAAACATCAGAAAGATGCCAAGCGTAAGCTCTTCCTGTGGTTTGAAACTCTGCTGAAAGTTTACCTTTGTTAAGTAAAAAAAAAAGTTTGGCGTGTTATTTTACCTCGGGCTTGCTGGGAAACTTCAAAGCCAACAGAGAGACTGGAAGCCAAAAGAAGAGGCAGCTGCAGCAGCAGGTTTATTCTGAAATGTTTATTTATTCCTCTCTTTTTTTCCCCAAAAACTTGCAATGTGTTACGATTCACAAGAGAATCACTGACAACACATTCACTTCAACCTCTCCACAATATATGCATATCAAAGATTGATTTCAGTCATTAGGAGGAGCAAATTCATTCAAGTAGACAAAATTATTTATACGATTTTTGGACTCTCATTCTGTTCATCCATTCACTGCAGAGAACCCATTGCTGAGCACAGGGTTCAGTTTCTCCTAATCTTTTAAAGTATAGAAACAAACTGATCTAAATATTGGATGACTTGAGTGTTGTTAGATTTTCAGTTCTGGAAGAACTGTTTCTTTATGACCAGACTAGTGATTAATGATTGTATTGGGTTGTAATGGCTGTGACTTTTCGTGTAAGGTTGTGATATGACACTGTTCACTTTAAAAGTGTGAATGGGGAATTTAATTGTAAATGGATGAACTGTTGTGTGGAAGTCAGGAAGTTATTCCACACAGCTACAAGCATAAATGTCAATGAGCAG